>NW_026111913.1:292500-295777 GCF_024679095.1 Eriocheir sinensis
TCCAATAAGGGCGACGTGGCGGGTAATATAGTGCGAGCACCTCACTACGCGGGGATGAGGCGGCGACGGGATGAGGCGGCGACGAAGTTCAGAGTTAGCATCTTGCGCCTCCGCCTCGCCTTCTCCTGCTACTATTGCTGGTACTGTATCTCTTTTCTCTCTCTTGATCTCTGCCGCTGTGTGTTATTGGTGTTGAATGTGTTTTCTAGTCCTCATGTTCTTCTTCCTCTTCCTCCTCTTTTGTTCCTTTTTTTTCTTCTTGTTCTTGCTCTTGCCTTTTCTTCTTCTTTCCTTTGTTGTTTGTTCTTCGTGTTCTTGTTCAGGTTTTGTTTCTTCTAGTTTTTTTCCCTTTTTCTTCGTTTTCTTCTTCCTCTTCCTCCTTGTTCTCTCTCTCTCTCTCTCTCTCTCTCTCTCTCTCTCTCTCTCTCTCTCTCTCTCTCTCTCTCTCTCTCTCTCTCTCTCTCTCTCTCTCTCTCTCTCTCTCTCTCCCCCTTTATATATAGTCATGAGGCGGGTGTTTGGACATACTGACGCGCCCTTCCCTTTCTCTCCCTCTTTAAACTGACGGAGGGAACGCTTCAAGGTCACCTCTCCTCCCTTCCCCTCGCTCCCCTCGCTGTCTCGCCCCTCGACACAGTTCCTTACAGCCCTCACAGCCCCTCACCATAGCCCTCTACAGCCCTCACAGCCCCTCACCATAGCCCTCTACACTTACAGCCCCTCACCATAAGACCCTACAGTCCTCCACATCCCCTCACCATAGCCCTCTACAGCCCTTGGCCCCTCAACATGGGACTCTACAGCCCTCCCAGCCCCTCACCACAGCCCTCTACAGCCCTCACAGCCCCTCAACATGGGACTCTACAGCCCTCACAGCCCCTCACCACAGCCCTTACAGCCCCTCAACAAAGGACCCTACAGCCCTCACAGCCCCTCAACAAGGACCCTACAGCCCTCAGCCCTCACAGAGCCCTCTACAGCCCTCACAGCCCCTCAACATGGGACTCTACAGCCCTCACAGCCCCTCACCACAGCCCCCTCAACATGGGACCCTACAGCCCTCACTGCCCCTCAACAAAGGACCCTACAGCCCTCCACAGCCCCTCACCAGAGCCCTCTACAGCCTCACAGCCCCTCAACATGGGACTCTGCAGCCCTCACAGCCCCTCACCACAGCCACTCAACATATGACACTACAGCCCTCACAGCCCCTCACCATAGCCCTCTACAGCCCTTACAGCCCCTCAACATGGGACTCTACAGCCCTCACAGCCCCTCACCACAGCCCTCACAGCCCCTCAACATGGGACTCATCCCTCACAGCCCCTCACTACAGCCCCTACAGCCCTTACAGCCCCTCAAGAAGGGACAACAGCCCTCACAGCCCCTCAAGAAAGGACCCTACAGCCCTTACAGCCCCTCAAAGGACCCTACAGCCCTTACAGCCCCTCAACAAAGAGACCTACAGCCCTCACATCCCCTCACCACAGCCCTCTACAGCCCTCCAGACCCCTCACCACACAGCCCTCTACAGATCTCACAGCCCCTCAACAAAGAGACCCTACAGCTCTCACAGCCCCTCACCACAGCCTCTACAGCCCTCCCAGCCCTCACCCACAGCCACTCTACAGCCTCACAGCCTCCTCTACCCACCCAGCCCTCCTACAGCCTCCCCTCACCACAGCCTCTACAGATCCTCACAGCCCCTCACCACAGCCCTCTACCAGATCTCCCACAGCCCCTCACCCACAGCCTCTCTACAGATCTCACAGCCCCCTCACCCACAGCCCTCACAGATCTCACAGCCCCCTCGGCAAAGGGACCCTACAGCCCTCACAGCCCCTCACCACAGCCCTCACAGCCCTCCACAGCCCCTCAGAAGGACCCTACAGCCCCCACAGCCCCTCAACAAAGTTTCCTACAGCCCTCACAGCCCCTCACCACGGCCTCCTACAGCCTCACAGCCCCTCAAGAGGACCCTACAGCCCTCACAGCCCCTCACCACAGCCCTCTACAGATCTCACAGCCCCTCAACAAAGGGACCCTACAGCCTCACAGCCCCTCACCACAGCCCTCTACAGCCCTCCCACAGCCCCTCACCACAGCCCTCCTACAGCCCTCACAGCCCCTCAGCAAAGGACCATACAGCCCTCACAGCCCCTCCAACAAAAGGACCCTACAGCCCTCAGCCCCTCACCCACAGCCCTCTACAGCCCTCACAGCCCCCTCAACAAGGACCCTACAGCCCTCACAGCCCCTCACCACAGCCCTCTACAGCCCCTCTCCCAGCCCCTCAACATAAGACCCACACAGCCCCTCACAGCCCCTCAACAAGGACCCTACAGCCCTCACAGCCCACCTCAACAAGGACCCTACAGCCCTCCACAGCCCCTCAACATGGGACCCTGCAGCCTCCACAGCCCCCTCAACATAGGACCTACAGCCCTCACAGCCCCTCAACATGGGACCCTACAGCCCTCACAGCCCCTCAGCATGCCAGGACCCTACAGCCCTCACAGCCCCACTCAACATGGGACCTACACAGCCCTCAACATGGGGACCCTACAGCCCTCACTGAGCCCCTCAACACTTAGGGACCCTACCACAGCCTCACGGCCCCTCAACATAAGGGGACCCTACAGCCCTCTGGCCCTCAACATAAGACCCTAGCCCTCTGCCCCCTCAACATAAGACCCTACAGCCATCAATCTGCCCCTCACTCAAGACACCTTGCAGAGACCACTACAGCCCAAGCCCCTCACCACAGCCCTCTACAGCCCTCACACGCTTGTAAGACTACAGCCTCCACAGCCCCTCACCACAGCCCTCACTACAGCCCTCCCCAGCCCTCCAACATAGGACCCTACAGCCCTCCCCACAGCCCCTCACCACAGCCCTCCACAGCCCTCCCACAAGCCCCTCAACATGGGACCCTACAGCCCTCACAGCCCCTCACACAGCCCTCTACAGCCCTCACAGCCCCTCAACATGAGACCCTACAACCCTCTCAGCCCTCCCTCTACAGCCCTCTACAGCCCTCACAGCCCCTCAGCACCCAGACCCTACAGCCTCTCAGCCCCCTCAACACAGCCCTCCTGTTGTCACACAGCCACTCTACATGGAACCCTACACAGCCTCCACAGCCCCTCAGCACCAAGACCCTACAGCCTCCACAGCCCCTCACCACAGCCCCTCTACAGCCCTCACAGCCCCTCAACATAAGACCCTACAGCCCTCTACAGCCCCCCTCAACATGAAGACCCTACAGCCCTCACAG
>NW_026111914.1:0-30000 GCF_024679095.1 Eriocheir sinensis
CGCCTCACGAACTCTTCTCCTTGAACCGTCACGAGGAATTCACGACCTTACGTTGGCCCCACCACGTCCCTAAGTTAGAAATTGGCCGCCCCGTGAAATATGATCGAGAGAGATATATTCCATTTGTCCGATAACTCTTCTGAATATTTCACACGCGCGTGCATTAAACGGGGAGGCGACAGCTATGGAACGAGGGAGAAAGAAAGAGGAAGGAAGGAAGGAAGGAAGGAAGATATCTAAGTCGATATTCTTAGGCCAAAAAAGGGGTTGAATGCGTCCTCATAGATGTTTCTTTATGTTCATGGTGCATAAGCTTTGTCATACTACCACCAGGGTCATAAAACTACACATGGAAATGCCACAAAGCCCATGAAAGCCTTGTCAAATATGTGTGCTTGGGCGCCGAAGGGAAGGAAAAATACAACCCATACTATCGAGGAGGAAGAAAATACAACTCCAGGGCAAATATGAACTTCAAAATATCTGTGTGAATATGTGTTTTTGGAGCGCTGAAGTGTTTACGAATACAGTCCATACTACCGAAGAGGATGAAAAATATAAGTCCTCTGCAAATATGAACTGCGAAATACCTGCGTGAATATGTGTTTTTGCAGCGCTGAAGTGTTTAAAAATACAGTCCATACTACCGAAAAGGGTGAAAAATATAAGTCCTCTGCAAACATGAACTGCGAAATACCTGCGTGAATATGTAATTTTGCAGCCCTGAAGTGTTTAAGAATACAGTCCACACTACCGAAGAGGATGAAAAATATAAGTCCTCTGCAAATATGAACTATAAAATATCTGCGTGAATATGTGTTTTTGCAGCGCTGAAGTGTTTAAAAATACAGTCCATACTACCGAAAAGGATAAAAAATATGTCCTCTGCAAATATGAACTGCAAAATATCTGTGTGAATATGTGTTTTTGCAGCGCTGAAGTGTTTAAAAATACAGTCCATACTACCGAAAAGGATGAAAAATATAAGTCCTCTGCAAATATGAACTGCAAAATATCTGTGTGAATATGTGTCTTTGGAGAGCGGTGAAGTGTTTAAAAATACAGTCCATACTACCGAAGAGGATGAAAAATATAAGTCCTCTGCAAATATGAACTGCGAAATACCTGCGTGAATATGTGTCTTTGGAGAGCGGTGATAGATGGCGCTCCAGTTATTGGCGATGCTGAGTGAGGGTCGCCGGAGGTCAGGGGTGACTTACGACGCTCATAGATATTTCAGCGCAGCGGCCTCGGCGGAAAAATGTGCCTTCGAGTGCCAAGGAGGCGGACGCTGCATGTGCTCGCTCACCGGACGGTTTATTGTGACTGCTCGGCCGGGGAGATTTGTGGCCATTAGAATATACTCGGTTCCTGCTGCCGCTGCTGATGCTGATGGTTACGATGATACTGCCGCTCTTATTGCTGTTTAAACTACTATTACTGCTGCTATTACTGTTACTGCTCCTCCTCCTTCTCCTTCTCATTCTCTTCCTCCTCCTCTTCTTTCTCCTTCTCTTTTTTCCTCCTCTTTCTCCTTTTACTACTACTTGTACTACTACTACTACTACTACTACTACTACTACTACTACTACTGCTGCTGCTGCTACTACTACTACTACTACTACTACTACTACTGCTACTACTACTACTACTACTACTCTCCTACTACTACTACTACTCTACTACTACTACTACTACTACTACTACATTTATGCAGACACAATCATCCTCTCCTCACTAACACAATCTTCCAAACAACTGCGATTCGGCCCCTAGATATTATTTTTATCAGTGGTTTGTTATTTTCTTATTTATTTTTCTTCCGTCATTCACAATCGTATTTATATTCTCTCCTTTGTGTCCCTTTTCGTGGGTTAGCGTTTCCCGGGCGAGGGTTTCCACATTGACCGTTCTGAATAACCTGAATGCGAGGGTTTTCCGTGGTTGTGTAACGTCAAGGGAGGCTTTTGAGCGAAGGGCCATCCTCCTCCTCCTCCTCCTTCTTCTTTTCCTCTTCTTCCTTCTTTTCTTCCTCGTCCTCCTCGTCCCTCTCTTGCCTCTACTTTCCCTGCTCTTCTTCGCTCTCTAGATGTTTTTGATGTATTTGTAGTTGTTTTTGCCATTGTTCTTGTTGTTAGTGTTGTTTTTTATGTTATTGTGGTAGTAGTAGTAGTAGTAGAAGTAGTAGTTATTGTTGCGGTTATTCTATTTCTTGTTTTTATTCCTGTTATTTTTCTCCTCTTTCTCCTCCTCCTGTTCTTCCTCCTTCTTATTCTCGTCCTCACCCTCTTCCTTCTTCGTCTTTTTTCTCTTCATATTTCTGCTCTTCCTCCTCCTCCTCCTCCTCCTCCTCCTCCTCCTCTCCTACTCCTCCCCGAATCGTTCCGTTCAAGCGAGCCTCTTAGCCGCTCCCTTCAGTTTTCGAGGCACGTTTCTCGTTCGCGTGGTTCCCTTCTTACCACAGGTGGCCGCCGAACATTGCCGGCGTGTCCAGCTGAAAACATCGTAGTAGAAATCTAACGTTGTCTTATTCCTTCTTCGTTATTCCATGCTGGCGATTGTTCCACTGGGTTGCGGTTGATTCTTAAGCTGTTGACCTCTCTTTTGTCCTCTCATTTTTTCTTTCTTTCGCCTGAGTAGCATAATGAGGGCTTTTTTTGTTAATGGTTTTGTTTTTATGTCCTTGAGCTGCTTCCTTTCCTCCCTTTCTGATTCTGAAGTTTATCTAGAGTTTTGTATTTTCTATGGTTTTACCTGTACGAAGATGGCGCTGTGGCAGGCTTTTTTTTTTATACAACAAAGGAGACAGCTCAAGGGCACACAAACGGAAACAATAATAAGAAAAGCCCGCAAACAATGATAAAAAAAAGTTTGCTGCTAATTCTTTCATTAGGTTACAATCTGAAGTTTATGTTGACGTGCATTTTTCTTGTTTTCTTTAAGTTCATCTAAACGTTTGGTGTTTTCGGTGGTTTTACCTGAACAAATATCCCGCTGTGGGAAGGTTTTTGCTTTTCTGAGTCCTTTTTAAGCGGTGACTGTCGTGTTTTTTTAGTGTTTCTTGTGTGAACGGTGCGTAAGGGCTTATGGGCGGACATGGTCGTTCTTTTTCTGTCATTATTTTTCCTTCCTTCCTTCCTTCCTCTGGGTTCACATCATTTCTCCTCCTCAGCTTCGGGAGCACTTCGCCTTGAGATCCCTGCGTCGAGCCGTGATGCATGCGGGACTATATTTTTCTTTTTAATTTTCCAGCATCACACCTGAGCTTTATTGACCCTGCGAGGCCTGGCCCGCCGCCCACCGCCTGCCCGTGACACAGAATTTACGATACAGTGAACATCTTGAGGGTGACTTTAAGCATCCGGGCGTGTGGAGGGACGTGGGTGGCAGGGCAAGGCAGGACTGGACTGGCGTGGGATGGCGCATGATGGCCCGCTCCTGATGAAGCCCAAAGCCCCTCTGTCACCTTCCTTCACTCCTTTAGTCCCTATCACGTGTGTCGAGGAGAAAGTGACGTGACGCCTCAGCCGGGCCCTGTGACTTCCCGCGCAAATATACGCTCGCAGAGGGCGCTAATCTCGCGGAAGAATGCGGAGACTTATACCGGGCAGCATTATAGATGGAGACATCGTAACGTATCGCGCTAAGAACGGGAAGTTACTGCCGCGTTGTCTCGTATTTCAGTTTGTATGATATTTTGCGCCCCACTCAGGTGCGACAAGTTTGCTGATGACTTGAACAGGTCCAGGAAAGGCAGACTTAGTAGTGGAGCGCCGACGAAAATGTTCCATAAGAAGTCTGGCTGACAGTTTCGACTTGGCCGCGAGCCACGAGGGAGGGAGGAGCGACGAGGCTGCTGCGACTCCTTCGTTTGAGGACGCAAGGCACAGCAGAACCGCGGCGGGGAAGGGGACGAGGCGGTGGCGGCGGCGGCGTTGAAAAAATCTATACATTGTTGTCCTTGTAGGAAAATAAGGTCGAGAGGGTTGACTACTGACTGATTTGGTATTATTGGAGGTTGTTCGGTGAATTCATCAAGGCTTTTCTTCTTCCCTTACATTAAACGTATGGAAAAGGGGAAAGTTTTGTGCGTCAAGTTTAAGGGAGCGTCTGAGGGACGGTGAAGAGGAGGAAGGCGGGAGGGGCGTGCCAGGGCGTGCTGGCTCTGAGGGTGTTCGTCGGAGTTGTCGTCTTTGAGGATGGACTCAGTTTATACAGTTTGACGCAATTCACTTGAAAGAAAATCTGAATTTGTTTTTTACACAAAGCTTGGAGCTCTTTCCTCCCCCTCCTCACTCTCTCACACTCTCTCTCTTCCCAGACTTCACTCTTTTCATGCTCAGGGCGTTTCAGTCCCTCTCTAATTCCTTTTACACGACTCTTTCCTTCCTTACCGCCCCTGCTAATCCTCCACCTTTTGGGGAGGCGGTGGATGAGTCGTCAGAGTAACGGCCCCGTGTTCAGGAGGACGCGAGTTCAATCCCCGCCCGGTGCCACCAAGCTGGGATTTTTCAGCCGCCGCCGAGTGGCTTAAAACTACCCACATGCTGTCCAGAAGACCACCTATCAACCCGGACTCTAGATTCTAGGATCAAAGATGAGCTCTGGGAGGGCAGCATGAGCCACTGCAAGATGGCGCCACTATAAACACTCGCCTGCGCCAGAACGAGCTGGGCCGACGATCAGGACCCACCGGAAAGAAGCCTTGGACCGACCGCGCAATAGGCCACACAAAAAAAAAAAAAAAAAAAAAAATGCCTCCGTCCATTTGCCTCCTTCCCCTCCACTTTCATGGCTCCCTCCACTCCTCATGCCTCCCTCCACTCCTCATACCTCCCTCTATGTTTCCCTTCAACTCCTTATGCTTCCGTTCACTCGCCTCCCTTCTTCTCCTCTACCTCCCTGCGTCAACTCCTCATGCTTCCATCGACACGCCTCTCTCTCCTTTACCTCCATGCTTCCCTCTACTTTTCATGCTTCCATCCACATGCTTCCCTTCATCCACGCTTCTTATATCCCCTTCCTCCTCCTTCACTCCCTTTATATACCTTTCATATATCCCCCTCCTGCTCCTTCACCTCCGTCACGCCCGCCCCCGCTGTTCCATTAGCTATATATCCGTTCTGTCTGCAACTCTAGCGCATTCAAGAGGCCGGGAAATTGTTGCGTTGGGGAGTTGTTTGTTTCACGGTAATTGCAGTATTAAGGTTTCTTAATTAACTTTGGAAGATAAGGAGAGCCATTGCTAACCGATGCCTTGTGCAGTGGGAGGGAGAGGCAAGGGGGAGGGGCCAGGAAGGGGGAGCATAAGGGGGCAGTTCCCTCGTCATGGTCATCGTTAGCCAAATGGATACAATGGCTGATAAATTTCTTCGGTGCAATGATATGGACGATAATTTCCTTGAATGCTGGAAATGGTTATTGGAGCAGTTTCGCTGGCGGCTAAATGGGGCATAACGGCGTTCATTAGGGTGGCGGCTCAGCGTCAGGAGATCATGCAAAAATATAAAAGAGAAAACAGAGATAAAGAAATGTAGAGGGGGAGGGAGACTCGGCTGTCGTGATGCGCGTCGAATCTGCTCCGGGGATTTTTATTCTAAGTCGATTATCTGAAGAGTTTGAGTCGATAAACCTCCAAATGGTTACACGAGACCATTAAAGGGAGTCGATATTTCTTGAAACGGATACTTTGTGAAATATAATAATGGCAATATAATAACACGCAAGGAAAATAGGAAAGATCAACAGTTTCTTAAGGCTTTCGTACTTTTTGAAGCATCTGAAGCCTCGATCGTCTACAGGTAGACGATCGAGGCTTCAGATGCTTCAAAAAGTACGAAATCCTTAAGAAATGTAGACGATCGAGGCTTCAGATGCTTCAAAAAGTACGAAATCCTTAAGAAATGTAGACGATCGAGGCTTCAGATGCTTCAAAAAGTACGAAATCCTTAAGAAATGTAGACGATCGAGGCTTCAGATGTTTCAAAGAGTACGAAATCCTTAAGAAATGTAGACGATCGAGGCTTCAGATGCTTCAAAAAGTACGAAATCCTTAAGAAATGTAGACGATCGAGGCCTCAGATGCTTCAAAAAGTACGAAATCTTTAAAAACTGTTGATCTTTTCTATTTTCCTTGCGTGTTATCATATTGGCATTACTATATTTCTCTACCTCATCACTAGTTCATTAAAGGCAATCAATATTTCTTGCAATGGATACTTAGAGAAATGAGAATATAATAACACGTAAGAAAATAGAAAAAAAAATCAGTAGGTTCGCGAGGTTTTCGTAGTTATGAGTCTCCTAAAGCCTCGAGCGTCGACAATTCATTAGCACGTCTACTAAAAGCTCGCTCTTTCGTTCGTTCCCCCAAGAGAAACAAAAGATGAAGCCTCAGAAAATAGAAAAAAATAATCGTTTCGCAGGGATTTCCAAGTTTTCAATCTACTAAAGCCTCGAGCGTCGACAATTCATTAACTGGTCTACTACAAATTCATTTTTCCGTTCGCTCCCCCAAGAGAAATAAATGATAAAACTTCAGAAAATAGTAAAGAAAACGTTTTGCAAGGAGTTAGTATCTGTGAATCTTCTTAAATCTCGTACACCGGCAAAGCATAAATGTCTACTGCACGTACGTTGCTCTCTGAAGAAGGCGAAGAAGCTACTTGTTATCTCAGAAGCCATGACGCAACCGGTGCTGAGGGAGAGGCTGAGGTGCTTGGTGGGGGAGGAAGAGGGGTGTTTTGTGGTGCTGGAGAGGGTGCTGAAGTGAGTTAGGGGTCGTGTACCAAAGAAAACGGGCAAAGAAAACGAGACACGGTTCTACTCAGGGTTCAGGACACGCCCCAGTACATGGTCCCCTCGGGTGTGTGTTTCCCAGGCCCCAAAGACCCCCACCTCACCTTGATACAGTACCTCTCGATCCCTTTCTGTCTCTTACTTTCCCTTCCCGTTCTGCTTTTTACCTTCTCTTCTCCTTCTGCCTCTTCCCTTTCTTTCCCCTTTTGTCTCTTCCCTTCTCTTCCTGTTCTGATTCTTCCCTTCCTCTTTTGCCCCTTCCCTTTCTTTCCCCGTTTTGGCTCTTCGCTTCCCTTGCCTTTCTGCGTCTTCCCTTCCCTCCCCTTTCATTGTTCAGTTTCCATGACTTAATTTAACCGTTCGTTTCCCTTCCTTACTCCTTTTGATACGCTACTATGGTCTTGTTCCTCTTCTGCTTTGCCCCACTCCATTCCCTTCCTACCTCTGTTTTAGTTCACCATGCCAGTACCAGGGGATTATTTTCTACCTCTTCTCATCCCTTCCTCATACTCTGCTCAGCTCCTATGGTCTTCCTTCCCCATCCTCTCCCCATTTGATACACTACCTGGGTCTTGTTCATTTCCTTCCTGCCCCTTCCCTTCCCTTCCCTTCCCACCCTTCCTTGTCTTAGCTCTCCATGCAAACCCGAATTTCCGTCTCTTGTTTTTCTATTTTATCATTTTACTTTTTATTAAATTTCAAAGGTATAGCAAGAGTAGGAAGAAACAGTGTAATCAACCTTTTTTTACACCAGTAGGAGAATCTAAATAAAACAAAACAAAGAGGATCACCTATGGTAATGCAAAATAAACTCTGTAAGCCCTCAATAAACAGTGTAATTAAACCTTAATGGATGATAGAGTACAGCAAGGGGAAGATGAAAGAAGAGTGGCACGTGCAGTTGTATAGTGTAAGGCTGTAGGCGGAAAGCGGTCTTGTCTCTCCCTCTCTACCCTCCCTTCTGTCACTTCCTTGTAGCCAGTCACGTCACGAGCTGGTGCGTGATGATATGCCAAGTACATTACCTCTACGAGTGTTCCGGATTAAGGCAAACACTCGACCATTAGTGAATACCTGTTGGAAAATAGTTGAACGTGACCTTTTATAAGAAGACTTGAGGGGAGGAGAGAGTGTATATTCACATTATTTTATGCTGTGCCGTGGGGAGCGTCAAGGAAAAATGCTGCTCGATTCCTTTTGTTTAAACCTCATTTGCCATTTTTTTTTCTCCCCTCTCTCGTTTTTTTCTATCTCTCTTTCCTTTCCTGCCTTATTATCATTTGTCTCGTTTGTATTATCGTTTTTATCGTCTGCATTATCACCTTATTGTTTGACGCTGTGCCGTGAGTGTAAAGGAAAAATGCTGCTCGATTCCTTTTGTTTAAGCATCATCTGGTTATTTTATTTCCTTCCCCTCACTCGTTTCTTTCTCTTTCCTTTCCTGCTTTATTATCATTTGTCTCGTTTCTATCATCGTTTTTATCCCCTGCATTATCGTTCTTATTGTCTGTTTCGTTCTTGTAATAGTTTTCATTGTTTTTTATTATCGTTGTGTTACATTTTCTTATTTTTAGGTTCTACTCTCCGATCTTTTTACGTTTCACTTCATTCAGCAACAAAAAATATTAAATTTTATCGCTTTCAAACTTATGTACTTGCAGTGAAATATTTAGTGTTGCATTTTGAAAAGTTAGAATGAATGTTCCTTGCGATGACATATACTCTGGAACGGCATTATTTTATCAGAGCTTCGTTTTTGCCTTTTATTACGTCTTGCTGTGAAAATGTATGAACTCTTTGATAGGTTTCGTGTGCCTGGAACATGTGGGGAGAAGGAGTGCGGGAGGGAAGTTGCTTGGAAGGGGGTGCGTGTGTGTGTATGTGTGTGTGTGTGTGGGTGTGGCGTGCTTTGGCTGTCCCTAGTGGCGTGAGGAAGCGGAGAGTGCGTGCGGGGAATGGTGTGCGTGAAGGGCGTGAGTTTCGTGAGGGTTCCTGGGGACTGTGAGATGAACGGCCTGACAACTAATCCGTCTTTACAAGTTCGTGTCGGCTACTGGGCGGCTATACTTTTCCAACGAGTCGAGTCTTAACAGAGTTGTCTTGGCACGCGTTCCCATGAGTTGTCTTCGTCTTCGTCTCCTTCATGCCTCCTCCTCCTCCTCCTCCTCCTCTTGGTCCTCCTCCTCCTTCAAGAGTGATGGCTCCAGGTAGTTCGTTCCATCCTCCTTTTGGGATATTGCTCAGTTTGTTTGGGAAGTTATCTTTTTTTTCTACCGTGAGATGCATAATTGGATGTGCCAGGGATATACTGTTGTTTGTTGTTGGTATTTAGTTTGATGGCTGTGTTTCTTGAGGACTGAGACGAGATACTCCACTCTGTTTAGATTCTTCTGTTGGTGTAAAAAAAATATTTGATCACACATTCTTGAGGACTAAGATAAGAAGGCCCACTCTCTTTTTTTTGCTTAGATTTTTCTGTTGCTGTAAAAAGATTTGATTACACTGTTTCTCGAGGACTAAGATAAGAAGGTCCACTCTTTGTTTTGCTTAGATTCTTCTGTTGGTGTAAAAAGGTTGATTACACTGTTTCTCGAGGACTAAGATAAGAAGGTCCACTCTGTTTTATTTTGCTTAGATTTTTCTGTTGCTGTAAAAAGATTTGATTACATTGTTTCTCGAGGACTAAGAAAAGAAGGTTCACTCTGTTTTCTTTTGCTTAGATTTTTCTGTTGCTGTAAAAAGGTTGATTACATTGTTTCTTAAGGACTAAGATAAGAAGGTCCACTCTGTTTTGTTTTGCTTAGCTTCTTCTGTTGTAAAAAGGTTTGATTACTCTGTTTCTCGAGGACTAAGATAAGAATGTCCACTCTGTTTTGTTTTGCTTAGCTTCTTCTGTTGTAAAAAGGTTTGATTACTCTGTTTCTCGAGGACTAAGATAAGAAGGTCCACTCTGTTTTGTTTTGCTTAGCTTCTTCTGTTGCTGTAAAAAGGTTTGATTACTCTGTTTCTTGAGGACTAAGATAAGAAGGTCCACTCTGTTTTGTTTTGCTTAGCTTCTTCTGTTGCTGTAAAAAGGTTTGATTACTCTGTTTCTCGGGGACTAAGATAAGAAGGTCCACTCTGTTTTGTTTTGCTTAGCTTCTTTTGTTGTAAAAAGGTTTGATTACTCTGTTTCTCGGGGACTAAGATAAGAAGGTCCACTCTTTGTTTTGCTTAGATTCTTCTGTTGGTGTAAAAAGGTTGATTACATTGTTTCTTGAGGACTAAGATAAGAAGGTCCACTCTGTTTTGTTTTGCTTAGCTTCTTCTGTTGTAAAAAGGTTTGATTACATTGTTTCTTGAGGACTAAGATAAGAAGGTCCACTCTGTTTTGTTTTGCTTAGCTTCTTCTGTTGTAAAAAGGTTTGATTACTCTGTTTCTCGAGGACTAAGATAAGAAGGTCCACTCTGTTTTGTTTTGCTTAGCTTCTTCTGTTGTAAAAAGGTTTGATTACTCTGTTTCTCGGGGACTAAGATAAGAAGGTCCACTCTGTTTTGTTTTGCTTAGCTTCTTCTGTTGTAAAAAGGTTTGCTTACTCTGTTTCTCGAGGACTAAGATAAGAAGGTCCACTCTGTTTTGTTTTGCTTAGATTCTTCTGTTACTGTAAAAAGATTTGATTACATTGTTTTTTGAGGACTTGCAGAGTTTATATTGCATTATTTTAGGTGATCCTCTTTGCTTTGTTTTATTTAGACTCTCCTATTGGTGTAAATAAAGGTTGATTACACTCTTTCATGAGGACGTAGAGAGTTTTTAGTACTCTGTCTTTTTGAGGTCTAAGATGAAATGGTCCACTTTTTTTGTGTCCGACTGAATGCTTTCGTTATGATTTTGTGAAGCGTTGAAAGTTTGAACTGTTTAAAGAAGTCACTCCTTTTATACGTACCCATAAAGAAACACACACACCTACACACACACACACACACACACACACACACACAGACACAGACACACACACACACACACACACACACACACACACACACGTGCACTCGAAATATCAACTGCGTCAATCAATGTCATTCCTTTAAAATTGTTTAATGAAAGCTTTCCGAAGTGAAGGACTTTTTTATTTTGTGGACTTTGCTCGCGTACCGACGTTTAATAATGTTTTTCTTCTTGATCGGCTCATATTTACTTTGCGAATGATGACTTCTTATAACGCTAAACCATGATTGCATTCGATTCTCCTGACGTGCAAGTTAATGTATTTTTATCGTCGGTCGTTGAATCTCTGTCTGTCATTTTCTGATTAGAGAAGAACCATGACCTACCTTAATTCTCTCTCTCTCTCTCTCTCGAACAAATCATTAGTTTTTTTTGTTTTATTCTTTCTCATCCTTACTCTGACCTTCTTCCTCTCCAACGCCTTTCCTTTTCACTCCCACACATCTGCTTTTTCCTTCAATTCGACCTACACACTACCATTAGTTTTTGTCTTCTGTCATTTGTCATCCCCATTCTGTCTTCCCTCCTCTTCTAAACATGTCTTTTTCAATTCTAAGTACCTAATTGTCTTCTTCAGTTCTTGTTACACATTTACTTGTCTTCTTTAGTTCGATCTACACACTTGCATGTTTTTCTTCCACTTACATGTGATCAGTTCATCGAGGAATCTTAGGCAGGACATGCAGGGCGCTATCTCATCTTCAGGGCGTCGTTTCTCTAATGTAATTACTGCTGGATTTCCTTGCGACTCGCCCTTTGCTGCTCGTCGGGTTATTCGCTGCAGCAAATACCGGAGCTCGCCTGACACTCGGCGCTCACTCAAGGAAGTCGATCATTCTCTCCTTTCATCCAACCTTTGCCTGGCCTGATTCGCTTGTGTAGATCCGGCTTGAGTCATTAACCTGCACATGTTACCTGATGCGGTGTCTTTAGGATGTTATTATTTTACTCTTTATGCACGCAAAATAGTAAGCACCAACACACGCACTCACTCACTTACACGCACACACAACGAGACAAAACAGACTTACAACACAAGTTTCCTTTTCGCCATACAAGCTCACAGGTCCTCTAAACACACCTGACCGCTCACACACACACACACACACACACACACACACACACACACACGCACACACACACACGCACACACGCACAACCATTATAGTCTCCTTAGCCCATGACAAGTTCAGCTCTCAGCCTCTCACCGACGAACTGGGTCTAGCTTTCCTCCCTGAGTCATCCCAAACGGACCTCTGAACCCAAGGGAAGCCAGACTCACAAAGCCTCAAATCGCTGCTCCCTGTATCTGCCGAGGTCATCTGTCACTCCTTATCTGTCCTGACTTTCCGGGGGGTTGCTCCTGCTAACCATCCAGCCTGTCTTGACGCGCCCGTAGGAGGTTGTTTACAGTGCGTCTCTGGCAGTGGTAGGGAAGGTTCTTGGCCCCCTCCCTATCTTCCCTTATCCACCTACGAGCTCTCAGATTGCCTCCATTAGCCACCCCCAGCGCCTTAGGACTCCTTAATGCGAGAGGGTTTAGAGAAGGTAGCGCTAGGGGAGGGGGGGGTTTCGGGGTGCCTCAGCGCTACTTCTTCTTCTTCCTGTTCTGTTCTTTTCTTCCGTCGTTTCGTTCTTCTTCTTCTTCTTCTTCATCTCCTCCTCCGCCTCCTCCGACTCGTTCTTCATCTTTTTTTGTTCTCCTCCTCCTCCTGCGTGATCTCCGTTTTTCTTTCTTCTGATACGTGATGGTGTTTTTTTTCTTTTTTTTTTTTACACTTTTTTATCTTTTTCTTGCTTCTTCGTGTTTTACTTTTTTTGTTTTTCTTGGTCTGTGTTTTTGTTTTTGTTCTTGTTCTTCTTCCATCAACTCCCTTTCATGGTTCTCCTCCTCCTCCTCCTCCTCCTCCTCCTCCTCCTACTCTTCCTCTTACTTTTCTACCGCTCTGCTTCTCTTTTCCCACGGGTAAAACCTCTTCCTACGTGACTCTTTTGGCTCCTCCTCCTCCTCCTCCTCCTCCTCCTCTTCCTCCTCCTCTTCCTCCTCCTCCATCGTCCCCGCCCTAGTGATGATCCTTGCAGAGCCCCAACGCACCATCCCCAGAAGAAAAAGAAGAAGAAGGAGAAGAAGAAGAAGTAGAAGAAAAAAAAAGAAAAAGAAGACGACTCGCAGAAATCTCAATCCGGTTGGTAAATATTGCCCCGTGAAGCAAAAACGTATTATTGTCACGTCGAAGGCAAACATTATCATGTGAAAAATAGATATTGGCTCGTGGAAGACGTAATACGGTGTCATCACGGGCAGGATATTATATGCTACTTCGACGTTGGGAAAGGGTTGCCTATAGATGCGTGTGAGATTGTTATGGTTATTGAAGAAGAACAAGCAGAAGAAAATGAGGACAAAAAAAGAAAAAAAATAGGATGAGAATGAAAACGAAGGCGAACACGAAGAGGAAGAGAAAGAGGAAGAGGAAGAAGAAGAAAACCAAATTGTTATTGTTAATGAAGAAGAAAAACAAGAGGAAAAGACGAAAAAGAAGAACACTTAGAAGACAAAAAAAAGATTAACCCGGTAGCTGCGGGGGTCATTAGGTTAGGTTAAAGGCCCCTCTAAGTAAAATAATGAGAAAGAATCATCACTCACACAAACCATTTCATAATATATATCAACGCATGTGTGATCAGTTCATGCATCATCTATTTTGGGAGGCTTATATCATGGCAGAAATTTGGCCCATTGCTGGTACACGGTAAAACCACAAATTTGGCCCGTCGCTGCTACCGGGTTAAGGAATAAAAATATGAAGACGACGAAGTGGAAGACGAAGAAGATGAAGAACAAAAAGAGAAAAAGAAGGAAACGAAGAAAGAGAAGAGAGAAGAAAAAGAAGAAAATAAGAAAAATAAAATAAAAAAGGCAAAGACGAAGACGAAGCGAATAAAAAAAGAAGAAAAGAAAGCCTAAGGAAACCAAATACATATAGTATTACCACATAAGAAAAAAATATATTTACGTGGAAAATTTTAACGGTCCTCTGAAAAGTATTATATTCATTACCATTTGAAAGACACTTTACTTCTTGGGAAAACATCATTGTCACCACGAGTAAGGATAATATTAATGAGACGGTGGAGACCAAATATAGCCAAGTGGGGAGTTAATATTCACACTTGTGGAATATTCATACTGTAGGTGTAAAACAAGTATTATTACGAGGAAGACGAATATTAATGAGCCTGTGGAGAGTGAACATTAATAAATGGGAAATTATATTCATTAGAGAGCGTTACGGAGATGTTTGGAAAGAGTTTTGTCAGGTTGAAAATAAACATTGTCACTTGGAACATGTATGCTACCTGTTGTGAACGGTAAATTAGATGTTAGTGCAATGAAAGGGAAGAAAACACAGTGGGAATAAACTTTTTGAACGGAATAATCGTCACAATACAAGATCATTAACGAATACGAGATGAAAATTAAATATAAATGTCACTGAAGAAAAGAAAAGCAGTAGAGATATAAAAGGAAAGAAATAACAATAGGAATAAACTTTTTCAGCGCAAGGATCGTCACAACACAAGACCATTAATGAACACGCGAGGGAAATTAAATGTAAGTGTCATCAGAGGGAAGAAAAACTCGGTAGAAATTAATCTTTGTGAAGTCAATGACCGTCGAAATGCAAGATCATTAATAAGACGAGACGAATATTGAACTAAAGTGTCATTAAAGAAAAGAACCTTCCCCCCCCGGTAGAAATGATCCTTTGTGGAGTCAATGACCGTCACATCACAAGACCCGTAATGAAGAGAAAATGAAAAGGAGATTATTGACTGGCGAGATGAAGGAAAAAAGAAGTAAAAGACGAAACTTGTGAAGCGAAGGTCCCGTAAAAAGCGATTAGCGAGAACATAACGAGACACAGATCATTGTGAGGCGAACTGAGAATAAAAAGGGAAAACGAAGGTAACATTGTCTTGTATATCCGATCAACCGTTTTAATATGCTGAAGACTAACAAGGAAAACAAAGATAAAAAGAAAATCATATCGAGGTGCAAATCATTGAACACAACACCACTACGTAATCTTTTAGTGTATTTTGAAACATGCTTTTGTGGTTGCGTTAATGAGATGATACTGAACGAAGGTACCGATGGTTTAAAGCAAAAAACAAACATTGATGTGGAAATTACGAAATATAACCACACTGCACAATTATTTAATGTATTTTGTAACTGGTTTTGGTAATTAAAGAAATTAATGAGCTAATAGATAATACTGAACGAAGCTAATGAGGACTAACAACCCCCCCCCAAAAAAAAAGAAAGGAGATAAAAAGAAAACTGTAAACTGTATGCGTGCAAATCATTAAACAACGCACCCAGGTTTGTTTATAAGGTTAATTGGAGAATACTGAACGAGGCTGCTGAGAACTAACAAGCGAAAGGAAAAAAATATCATCAATGCGCGGAACCCAACACCACTGCATAATTATTTAATGTATTTTGTAACTGGTTTTGGTATTTAGAGAAATTAAGGAGATAATAGATAATACTGAACGAAGTGCTGAGGACGAACAAAAAAAAAAAGATAAAGGGAAGAAAAGAAAACCGTATCTGTGTGCAAATCATTAAGCAACGCATCACTATGTAATCATTTAGTGTATTTTGAAGCCTAGGTTTGCTTATAAAGTTAATTGGAGATTACTGAACGAGGCTGCTGAGAACTGACAAGCGAAAGGAAAAAAAATATCATCAATGCGCAAATCCCGGAACCCAACCCCACTGCATAATTATTTAATGTATTTTGTAACTGGTTTTGGTAGTTAGAGAAATTAATGAGATGATAGATAATACTGAACAAGGCTGCATAAGACTAACAAGCCAAAAAAAAATATATAACATCAATGCGTAAATCAGGGAACCCAACACCACTACATAATTATTTAATGTATTTTGAAACGCGGAGAAGTTAATGAGGTAACGGATAACAGGGAACGAAGCGGCTGTTGTATCATATTCGTTGCTGGAACATTATGGCTACCGAGCAGTGGCGATCATGCTTCTATTACGTTATTATTTTAGTCCACCCTTTTGCTTCCCGCCCCTTAGAGAAAATGGAATGTCAACACCTCGCTGGAAGGCCACTAAGTACTGCTCCCTTCTTTACAGCGGGCCTTTCCTCTCCCTCCTTTCCCCTCCTTTCCCCTCCTCTTCACTTCCTCTCTCTTCCCTTCCCTTCCTCTCCCTTCCTTTCCCTTCCTCTCCATTCCCTTCCCTTTCCTTTCCCTTCCCTTCCCTACCTCTCCCATCCCTTTCTCTCCCCTCCCTTCCCCTCCTCTCCCTTCCCTTCCCTTCTTCTCCCTTTCCTTCCTCTCTCTTCCCTTTCTCTCCCGTCTTTCCTTCCTCTCCCGCCCTTTCCTCTCCCTTCCCTTCCTCTCCCTTCCCTTCTCTTCCTCTCCCTTCCCTTTCCTTATTCTCTCTTGCTTCTTTCTTTTTTTAATTTTCTTCTTTAATAATTTTTCTCTCTCTGAATTTCTTCTTAAGTATTTTTTATCGACTTATGTTTTTTTTATTTATATTTTTCACTTCCATTTCTCTAGCATTTGTTTCCTTTTCCCTTTCTCTTTTCTTTCCTCCTCTTTTCTTTCCCTTCCCTCTCCTGCTCCTTTATTTATTCATGTTTGTCTCCTTTAATAATAACTTTCGCGTCTCTGAATTTCTCACCAAGCATTATTTTATCATGTCGCCTTTCCTTTTTCCCTTTTACTTCTCCATTTTCTATTTTCCTTCCATTTCCTCTTCCCTGTTCTCTTTGCCTACTCTTCCCTTTCCTTTCACTTTATCCCCTTTTCTTTCGTTCCCTCTGCACAGTTTTCATCTCTTTGCTTTACCTCACAAAATTTCGAGTCGCCTGTTTTCAAGTGTTTTGGCCTCTTCCTTTCCCTTAACCACTCTTCTTGGCCAACAAATACTCGATCTCCAAGAAGGCCCTCGGAGACTCTCTTGATGTTGTTGTCAGCGAATTCGGTGGCGGCTTAGGCGGTCGAGAGGGTGCTGGGTTACGGATTGAGAGGGTGAGGGAGAGAGCGTGACTAAAGAAATATGATCAGAAGGCGGTATTAAGGTATTATGAAGCTGAGAGACAAAAAAGGATAGGGAAGGAGAGCTAAAAAAGAGGTATTTGAAAAGAGAACTTGCAACGATAAGAACAAGAGGGAAATGAGTGTAAAGAAGGAGATGAGATGAAGGGGAAGTGAATAGAAACAGAAAGGTGGAAGAGAGGAAGAATAAAATATGATGCGACTGAGGAGGATAGGGAAGAAAAGAGAGATAAAAAGAATATGGAAAGTGGAGGACGTAGAAGAGAAAGAACAAGAGGGAAATGAGTGTAAGGAAGTAGATGAAGGGGAAAAAGAATGGAATTAGAAAGATGGAAGAGAAAATTAATACAAAAGAAAACGAATTTGAGAAAGACGGAGAAGAAAGAAAAAAATGGAAGGAAACGGACATGGGAAGGAAACTAATAATATAAAAAAAGATGAGAGAAAGTGAAAAAAAAAGAACGACGGAAGACAGGAATATAAAGAAAGAAAAGAATGATAATGATGATGAGGAAACGGAGAAAGACGAGGAAGAAATAGTATCAAGGAAATGTGAAGAAAGAAATATGACACGAGAGGCTTGAGAAGGAAAAAAAATAATAAGGGGAAGTGAGAACGAAGAAAAAAATAAATAAAATAAAATCAGTGACGAATTCTCAGACAAAAAAAGTGAAAAAAAGACCAAAATCGAAGAAGGAAAAGAAAGTTAGTGGGAAGGGATAAAAGTTGTAATGAGGAGAAGAATAGGGTGAGGACGCACAGAGTAGCAAATAATCAATGGTCCGTTAGTATTAATGATGTGACGGCTCAGTTTCTACACTATTAAAAGTCTCAGTACGGTGGGATCAGCAGATGGAGGAGGAGGAGGAGGAGGAGGAGGACGAGGCAGAGGAAGAGGACGAGAAGGAGGAGGAGAAGGATTAACTAGAGGCAGGAGATGAAGGATATAAGAAAGACAAAGCAATTGACAGAGACTTTGAGAGTAATTACAACGACAGGGAGAGAGATAATTAGAGGATGAGATAGCAGAGGGATAAAAAGGAGCAGGATTTTGATAATGTTGGTGATGGAGGCGGTTAAGTAAAGGCAGGAAATGAAAGAGATAAGAAGAGCGAACCAATTGACGGAGACTTTGAAAGAAATGAGAGCTATGAGAGAGGAGAGAGTAGGTAGAGGAGGAGATAGAGGAGGAGGTAGGAGGATAAAAAGAAGTAGTAATAGACCGTAGTGGTGGTAGTGGTTGTGGTGGGGGCAGAGTACTAGAGTAGACCCCAAAATTGCTGGCGGTTCCTCTGAGACTCGCCTCATAGTGTCCCTCAATGAGAAAACCCGAGGCAGGAGACGCCGTGAAAGGGAACATCGGCCGGGGATCGCCAGAGTAGGGGAAGGTAGAGAGGAAATTGAGCTGAAAATTACGGGCGTGGCGAAGCGTCGGCCCAAGGGAGAAGGAAGAGGCCGCGGTGCTTATAATGACCGAGGGAGAGGCGGCGGGCAAGGGGAGGCCTCACGCTCGCGACAAATTGCTGGAACGTAATGGAGCAGCAAGTTATGTCCACCGTGTAATTCGCTTTTGGCAGACTGTGGCAAGTAGAGTAGACGAAGTTGTTGGTGTAGAGGACTTCGCGCAACCCAAATGTCAGCACGTGTTATTTTCTCGGTGATAGTTGGAAGTAGTTAATGTCCAGCGTGTACGTTCCTTAATTCCTCTGGTAAACGGTGGACAGTAGACGAAGTTGATGTTACAGACGACTTAGAATAAAACTGAAATAGGTGTACGCATGCTTCTTTCGGTAGTGATTGAAAGAAGTTGTCTGGCTGTACACACACACACAATAATAATAATAATAATAATAATAATAATAATAATAATAATAATAATAATAAAACCGAAATAGGTGTACACATGCTTCTTACAGTAAATGTTAAAAGAAGTTCATGTCTAGCTCGTAATATAATCCTTTTTGTAATACATAATGAAAAAAGTGAAATCCAACAGGTACACCTACGAGTTGAGGGCTTAATAGTTCTTAGGGCAATGCTTAGAAACTTTGTAGAGGACTTAATAGTGGCTTATGAGGCTTAACAGGCTAGGCACGTGGCATGATGCGACGAACATGTGTTTAGAGGAAGAAACTCGTTGCATCACCTTCCCCCAAAGTAAATAAGTACAAGAAATGTATAGAAAACGAAGAGAAAAAGCAGAAAAGTGTAGAAGCTTGCTCGTGGCGTAGTTCTGGGCAAACACTAACAGACTCTTTACGAGGTACAGTGTCACAAACATATAGAGGGAAAAACTCGTTGCGTCGCCTTCCTAGAAAGAACAGAAGTATACAACTAAAAACGTATTGAAGAAGAAAAGCAGTAGATGAATATATAAGCTTGTTGGAGGCGTGGCTCTCGGCAAACACGTTGATGAGCATTCTCGTCACAGGGATGATAAGGTCAACAGGTGAGGTGAGGAAACATGTTAGATTGACAGGTGGGTGTTTTACTGTTTGTTTGAGGGGAGTTAAGGCCACGAGATATTTATAGAGTGTTGAGTGTAATTTTCTTTGCCTGTGAAGGGATAATCATTTGAGAGGATGTTGTCACGCTCAGAGGTTGTTTTCTGAATGGTGCAGTTTGCTGGAAAGGGTATGATTGGTCACTCTACGATTCTTACACTAAAGTTAAAGAAAATTATTCGTATGCCTGCCCATGTTGAAGGTTCATCCTGCGGGGGTCTATGAGAGAAAATATAATGAAAACTGTCCATTCCTCGGTTATATTTGAAATGTAACAAGTATAGCTGGAGTATCCTGGTTCGTGGGATAGAAACAAGAGAGATTATCCTTCTAGATTACAAAGAAAACTTATATTCTTAAACCTGAACCTTTTTTTCCTTTCCTGCTTTTCTTATTAATCTACGGAATGGGCATTCATATTAAAATATCTACATTCTACTTTCCCTAGACATATTAACCTTATACTTCTATGGAAAGAACATTTATATCATACCATTTACCTTACAGCTATTCCTTACGTACCTTCCTTATACTTCTACGAAACAGTACTTCATATCAAACCAAAAGGAGGTCCTCACTTTAGATAAAAGAGTGATAAAACCATTGAAGAAAAGTTAAATTTAGACCCCATAAGACGAGTTGTGGTCAGTCCGGACTACTAACTCACTAAAAATCGCACTTTCTTGACCTTCGACCTTCTCTACCTTACTACGAAACAGGAATTCAGATCAAAACAAGTACAATTCCGCACCGAAGATAAAACAACGATAAGACTATTGAAAAGTTAAATCTAGACCCCATAAAGACGAGTTGTGGCCTGGCCTGTCCCTCTCAGCGCCTTGGTGGTGGTGTGAAGGAGGCGACCGCGCACTGAGACGACAGATGGCGTGATAATCGGCGGCACTGGACTGATGGTATTAGGTTATTGCCTCCAAGCCAGCCATTAGCCAGCAGCTGCCGTGGGTGAGACTCGGCATAAACCCGCGCTACCAGCTGTAGTTTGCGTTCTAATTCCTGTGCTCCCGTAAGATGATCTCGTTTAGGTGATGTTCTCCCGCTCGTGGCCCCCTGTTGTGTCCCTGTTGTGTCTCTTGTCTTGGTGTGTACGTGGGAGGTACCTGGATAAACTGCGATAACAACAGAGGAGATGATGATAAAGAGAATTACAAAGAGGACGAAGGATAAGTAGGAACATGAGAGAGAAAGAAGAGAACAAGAAGGATTATGACAACAGAAAAGGCCATAATAAAGAGAAGGGAAAGGAAGGACGATATTGAAGAAGGAAATGAAAGAGAGAGAGAGATTAAGATGAAAGGCTTGGAGGGGTTGATGCACAGCAGAAAAGACGATAGTAATGAGAAATAGAGGAAAGAAAGACGACGATGTGGAGGAAGACACGAAAGCGAGGCAGATGAAAAGTTGGAGTAGGAGAAAGACAACACAAAATGCGATAATAAAGAAAATGAGAAGAAGAAAGACGATATGAAGGAAAATAAGGGAGAGAGAAAGATGAAAAGTGTGAGAAAGAGGCGAGGGACAGCAGAAAATACGAAAATAAAGAGAATTAGAAAGACAAGGAGGAACATGGGAGAGGAAGATGAGAAGTTAGAGCAGCGGAAGAAGGAAAACAAGAAAGACGAAAATAAAGCGAAAATAAGCAAAGAGAAATGACAATACGGAGGAAAACAAGAGCGAGGAAGAGGAGGAGAAGCACGAGGAGTAAGAAGATGACGAGGACGTTGATTAAAAAAGAAGATGAGGATGCTGAGGAAGGGGAACAGGAACCCTAATTTATATTTCCGAGCAGGACATGACGCATAATACCATTTCTTTTTCTTCTTCCTTTTCTTCGTTTCCTTGACAGCTTATCCTCATGTTAATAGGTAATGTAGTTTGAGGTTGTAGTTTATGGAGTCATATTTTTAAACACTTCCCAAACTCACATATTTAACAAGGCTTCATAGGTTTTTGAGTCATTTCCTTGGGTAGTTATATGACCCTGGTGGTGGTTTGGGCCATCTATTGTACCAGGAACCCAAAGAACACGCATTATAACCTGACTGATCTCCTTATCGGCCTGTGGAAATAGAGGACATGAGAGTTGAAAGCGTCTAACAATGTATACCGATTTGAAGGCCTTTCCTGACGTCACACAACTGTACTAGGGTTCGAATCTCCTCACCACATGTTTTCATTATTGTCATTGTTATTATTATGGGGGTATAGGCAGTAGCTACGCGTGGCCTCAGTGCTTATCTCCGACGCATCACCCCTTGAGCCAATAGAGGGGGCACACTATGACATATCGCTACTCTATAGGATATACAACACTGACGCCATCCTCTTTAACTCCCTGACACCGTGATGCACCCCCTCCATGAATCGTTAATACCCGCTGTTATGCGTGTCGCTGAACTCCATAGTCCGTCGCGTGAATGTATGTATGTTGCAGATGAGCTCCTTCCGCGGTTATTTCAAAGGTGGGATAGGTTGCGAATAAAAGGTTAGTTGGAATAGTCCCCCCATCAGCTGTTGGTACGTTTTCTTGTTTGTGTTATTTTGTGTTGCCTGTAGTTTCACCTCGATTGTTTGTCTGTTTGTTTCCTTACGTCTTTGTTTCATAGATCTGAGAAGCTGTCAAGAAAAAAGGTTACTGGGAATAGCTTCATTAATTATCGATACATTTTCCTGTTTGTGTTGCTTTGTGTTGCTTTGTGTTGCCCGGAGCGTGGCCTCGTGTGTTGAAATGAAATGTTCGTCTTTTGATCCCTTACGTGTTTACTTCTAAGACCAAACCGCTTGTGAAGAGGAAAGGTAATTGGGAATAGCAACATTAACTATTAGTACTGCGTCTATTTCGAGTTACTTATTCTTTGTGTTGCCCGGAAGCGTCGCCTCGAGTGTTGCCGTGGAATGTTTGTCTCTTGCTCCGTCTCATGTTTCCTTCCTTTGTGTTGCTGGCGTGGGTGTTGGAGTGGAATGTTTGTCTCTTGTTCGGTGTTTTTGTTTCCTCTGTTGTGTTGCCGGTCTGGGTGTTGGAAATGAGACAGCGTGGGGATTCTTGCCTCCCACACGAGCCGGGCCGAACATTCCTCCCTCCGTTCAGGTGACGAGGAAGAATGTACAGCCAGGTGGAGACAGGTGAGGACGAGTTCTAAATATATCCCTGAGCTGCCTTATTTGGTCTGCATTTATTATTTACTCCGACTCAACCCAACCTAACCCACCCCATCCTAACCTGACCTAACCTATCCTAACCTAAGCCAAGCCATCCCAACCCTAATCTAATCTAACCTAACCTAACCTAACCTAACCCATCCCATCCCAACCTGACTCTACCCAACCCAACCCAACCCAACCTAAGCCTACCCATCCCAATTGAACGTAACCTAACCCAACCTATCCCAACCCAATGGAATAGAGAACAAGCCAACCCAATCCTACCCAAACCAAACCAAACCCAACACCGTGAAGCATCGGGTCAGAGGGAACAAGCTGCGGTGACATGCTGCTCGTCGAGAAAGAACAAATAACAACAGGGGAGGCGTGTGTGTGCAGGGACGGGAAAGGGAATAACTGATGGGAAGCCGCACGGGGGAGGGTCTCTTGTGGACGCGGGTGTTGGAGTGTCGCCGCGGCCCTTCGTCCCTCGACCGGCTGGCGTGAGTGCGGAACAAAAGCTACCTTCCTCATGGGGCGCTGGTCTTGTCACTCGTCCGTTGGGAGTCTTCACCGTTTCCACGCCTCGCTTCTTCCTGCTTTTTCCCCTCTATTTCTTCTACTTTTTCGTCGTTTACCCTTTTTCTTCCTGTTTTTATTTTCTTTATATCGCTTTTCCGTGGCTTTATATATTTTTTTTTATCTGCTTTTCCCTGCTTTTCTTACTCCCTCTTCTTCTTCGTTCTCGTCCTCCTCTTCCGCTTCGTCTTTCTATGCATTCTTTTCCTCTCCTCCATTTCCTTGTACTTATTCTTACGTTTCCCGCCTTTTCCGTCTTCCTATTTTCCTTTCCTCTCATTCTTCTTTTCTTCGTACTTTCATCGGCCTCTTCATCCTGGTTGTTTTTTTCATGGCTATTTTCCTTTTTTCCCTCACTTCCTTTTCCCTTTTTTCCTTGTTCCTCATTTCCCTTCTTCCATCTCCTCTTCGTTCCCGTTTCTCTTCTTGCATTGTCTCATCCTTACGCTTATTCCCCTTTCATCTGTCGACTTTTTTCTCTTGTTCTCCTTTCCCTTCCTCCTCCCTTTCTTCCTTTTCTCCTCTGCTCATCATTTCATTTCTTGCACTCCCCAATTTTTCTTCCTTAGCCTTTCTCCCCTTCATCTCATTCTATTTTCAATTTCCTCCTAGTCTTTCCTTTTTCCTTTCCTATTTTCTGCCTCATATCCCTTTCCCATCTCCCTCTCTTGCTCCGCGCCTTCTTTCAACAACGTGAAGCCGCATAACTATTCTTTTGTTTCTTTTGATCGCACGTTCTTTTTTTATATGTGGTCGTGTTAATTTGTGAGGTGTTCTTGTCATTGGTTGTATTTCGGTTTTCTTTGTGTATTTCCTGTTTTATTTGTTTTAAGTCTATACGGTGACACTTTGAGGCGAAAAAAACACAGCAAGAACAATTAGCTTTTCAAACCGCCATTACGACGCGAGATTGGGCATCGTGACGTAATATTTGTGTAAAAGCCCGTAAATCAGTTTTGATCAAATCCTATTAAAACCAATTACGTTTTGGGGCCGGGAAAAAGCTACCGGTGTAATCAGACTAATGACATCTGTGATTACCGTCCTTCACAACACAGTAAGTATGATTCTCTTTTGTTTTGTGCGGCGGGAGCGTATCGGAAGGCTGCGAGGCGATTAATTAGTCATGCCATGTTGCCGGCGATTTCTTTGGCGATAAAAAGGCAATAAATTAATCATGTCATGTTGCCGGTGATTTCTTTGGCGATAAAAAGGCAATAAGTTGGTCATGTCATGTTTGTGGTGATTTCTTTGGCGATAAAAAGGCAATAAGTTAGTCATGTCATGTTTGTGGTGATTTCTTTGGCGATAAAAAGGCAATAAATTAGTCATGTCATGTTGCCGGCGATTTCTCTGGCGATAAAAAGGCAATAAATTAATCATGACATGTTGCCGGCGATTTCTTTGGCGATAAAAAGGCAATAAGTTAGTCATGTCATGATGCCGGCGATTTCTCTGGCGATAAAAAGGGAATAAGTTAATAAAGTCATGTTAGCGGTGATTTCTTTGGCGATAAAAAGGCAATAAGTTAGTCATGTCATGATGCCGGCGATTTCTCTGGCGATAAAAAGGGAATAAGTTAATAAAGTCATGTTAGCGGTGATTTCTTTGGCGATAAAAAAAGGCAATAAGTTAGTCATGTCATGTTAGCGGTGATTTCTTTGGCGATAAAAAAAGGCAATAAGTTAGTCATGTCATGTTAGCGGAGATTTCTTTGGCGATAAAAAGGCAATAAGTTAGTCATGTCATGTTAGCGGAGATTTCTTTGGCGATAAAAAAAGGCAATAAGTTAGTCATGTCATGTTAGCGGAGATTTCTTTGGCGATAAAAAAAGGCAATAAGTTAGTCATGTCATGTTAGCGGAGACTTCTTTGGCGATTAAAAGGATATTTGAAAGTAATGTCATGTCAGCGGCGATTTCTTTGGCGATAGAATTAATATCATAAAATAAAGGGTAAAATTAACTAACAAAACAATAAATGAAAGTATTCTCACGTAACAAAAGCCTGCAAAAACAACTTCAACAACAGTAGCAGCAACAACAACAACAAAAATACCTGCAGTAATAATGATAATAATAACAGCAACAACATCCACCCTCAGTACATTTAATCAAGAACCTTTAAATAATTTCCAAAACAGAAATGTCAAACTACGCCCTCATAAGATTAATTTGAAAAGGCTAACAAGAAAATGAACACCAAAAAATACCACGTCAGACTCACAGTACAAAGATAAAAGAGAGAGAGAGAGAGAGAGAGAGAGAGAGAGAGAGAGAGAGAGAGAGAGAGAGAGAGAGAGAGAGAGAGAGAGAGAGAGAGAGAGAGAGAGAGGAAAAAAAAAAGTTCATGTAATAGAGAACCAAGCACTAGTCATATTTAATTAAAGCTGAAATAACTAACTACTGGAATCTTCCCTCTGAATATTCTAGTGTCATACGAAGGGCAAGAAAGAAAGTAAGAGAGAAAATAAAGCGAGAGTGAAACAGAGCGCGGCCCGTTTCTGTCACACGCTTATGTTCACCTTTTGACTTTACCTTACGTCCATTTATTTACGTGGAATAGAATAAAGAAAACAAGTGACAGGTGAGAGGGATGGGAAAGGAAGGGAAGGGAAGGGAAGGGAAGGGGGTGAAGGATAGGAAAGGAAAAGAAGGAAGGAAAGAGAAGGGAAAGGATGGAAAAGGAAGGGAAGAAGAGGAAGGAAAGGAAGGGCAGAAAGGAGAGAATGAAAAACAAGAAATGGAAGGGAAGGGAAGACAAAGGAACGGAACTAAGGAAGGAAAACAACAACAACAACAAGTCCTGATGAAGTGAACAACAGCAAGGGGAGGCGAATGACAGACGAAGGGGACACAAACACCATCAGAGAGAGACCGACTATGCGCGGCCTCCAGAGACGGGCCGGGAATCGAAGTCTAATAGGGGTGATGGATGTGGGCCTGCAATTATCCAGCGGGTGACAAACAGGGGAGTAAGGGCACTTCACCAAGGCGGGAAAGGGTAAAGGAAAGGGCTATTTAGGACGAGGGGAAGGAAGGAGGGGAGGTATGTGTATATGTGTGTGTGTATAGTGCTTAGGGCTGGAATGTGTTATGCTACGTTGGAAAGGAAAAATGTTGCGTGTTCGTTGGACGTCATTTTGGGTGTGACTTGGAGGTATTGTGTGTCTCCTTACCTTTACCTGGAGGCGTGTTTTTCCTTGTGTTTTTATGTACTGACAAGAGTGTTTTTTTCTGTTTTTTTTTTCCGTATGGGAGTTGTGAGTTTGTGAGAGGGATAGAGGAAGTAGTTCTGTAGAGTTAGAAAGTTAGAGTGAGAGTGAGTGAGTGAGTGAGTGAGTGGAAGGAAAGAAGAGAGAGTTAGTTTCTGAGAGTGGTAAGGAAAGACAAAGCGAAGTAGATTTAGAATTAGAGTTAGAGTGAATGAATGAGAGGGAAAGCGAGAGTGAGCAAGAGAAGATAAAGGAGAAAGAGAGTTTTTAAGAGTGACAGGTGAAGACGTAGCAAGGTAAAGATAGAGTGAGAGAGAGAGTGAAAACGAGGGAGAGTGAGAGAAGGCGAACGAGAACGAAAAACAGAGAGAGAGAGAGAGAGAGAGAGAGAGAGAGAGAGAGAGAGAGGGGTATGATCTGATATGACAAGCAATTATAAAGTAGCAAAGAAAAGCTCTCCTGCCACGCCCTTAGGATTAAACGCGAGAGAGAGAGAGAGAGAGAGAGAGAGAGAGAGAGAGAGAGAGAGAGAGAGAGAGAGAGAGAGAGAGAGAGAGAGAGAGAGAGAGAGAGAGAGAGAGAGAGAGAGAGAGAGAGAGTTCAAGCATACGTATCTGTGTCACGTTCTAAGTCTTTATGAAGGCAGTCCTTAGTCTTCATATTACTACTACTACTACTACTACTACTACTACTACTACTACTACTACTACTACAGCATCACTACTACTACTACTACTACTACTACTACTACTACTACTACTACTACTACTACTACAGCATCACTACTTCTACTCCTACCTTCAACATTGCAACCTTTCCCCTCAGTACTAAAAAAAATTTCATATTCACTACAACTTTTTTTTTTTTAGTTTATTTTAATTGCTTACACGCGCCATGACATCACTTTCTCTTTCTCGCTATTGTTTCTTGAGGGCTTAGCAGTTCCATGATAACTCCTTTTTCTTCTCTATATTTTTTTCTCCGTCAGGGCGTGGAAATTATTAATAGTTGCAGTTATATCATAAATAAACGAAGCATCACGTGTACTTTGAGCCATAAGCTGTGCCGCCTCCAGACTTATTTGCGCTTGCAATGATAACACAAACAAATGAAACCTTCCTTCTATCATTTCTTTCCTCTCATCCCATCCCTTTCCTCTTTCCTTCCTTCCCTTCCCTTTCTTTCCCTTTACTTGCCATTCTCTTGCGTCTTTCCTTCTCTTCTTCTCTTCCTTTCCCTTCCCTCCTTCCTCTTCACCTTCCTTCCTTCCTTTCTTTTCTTTCCTTTCCTTCCCCTTCCTTTCCATTCCCTTTCGTCTTCCATTCTCTTCTTTTCTGCCCTTTCACTTCCCTCATTTCTTCTCTCCTTTCTTTCCTCTCATATCACCCTCCTTCCTTTTCACCTTCCTTCCTTCCTTCCTTCCTTCCTTCCTTTCTTCCCTTCCCTTTCCTTCCCCTTCCTCACCATTCCTCTTCTTCTTCTCTTCCTTTTCCTTCCCTCATTCCTTCTCCCCTTCTTACCTTCCCTTCCCTTCTCTTACTCCTTTCCATTCCCTTTCGTCTTTCCTCCTCTTCTTCTTCTCTTCCTTTTCTTTCCCTCATATCTTCTCTCCTTTCTTTCCTCTCATTCTATTCCTTCCAAAATTATTAGCACGTGCAGTAGGAACAGAAGCCAACGAAGCCTCACCTCTACATTATATTAAGCCTGAGCCGCTGCGTCCGTCACTGAGCCATCAAAATGAGATCATCCCTAATGTGATTACCTGCAGACTAATTACACCTGAGTCGATATATAAATACTCGCGCAGGTGAGGTGGTGGGCGGACGGAGTGTATATTACCTGGCATCGGGGCGTCAATTCGTCCTCACCTGTACTCCCACGGTAATTATCGGCGCGGGGGAATAGAGGAATACATCACTTGATTGGCTCTGGACCGTATCATGAGAGGTCGAAGTGTAATGATTATGTTAAGTGATGATGGTAAGACGGCTTTTCAATATTTAGTAGTGAGAAGATAACATATTTATTTTTTTGTCTACTTCTCTTCTGATTGGCTCTGGAAGAATAGTATCAGAGGTCGAATTGTAATATTTAGTTTGAGTATTTTGATGGCACGTGTGGGTGATAGCAAAACGGCTATATAATCCCTACGGGTGAGAATAAGAATATATATTTAAAACTAATCTTCTACTTTTGTCTTGATTGGGTCTTGAGAGTTCGAAGCGTAATAATTAGTTTGAGTATTTTTATGACACGTGTCGATGTTAGTGAGACGACTTTAAATTTTTTACCGGTGAGAGTGAGAGTGTTCATAAAATCGTTCATCTTCTTATGTATTTAATAATTTTGTCCTATACTTTTAACATGTGAAGGCAGATGCATATTGATAAGAGGCTTTTTGCCTTAATGCGAGTGGCAATGTCATGCTATTTATTCATCTTCCTTATACATTTATTTAGTTTATTAATTTACATATTCATCTACTTGAGCATTTCTTTATTTTATTACGTAGATGTAATGTTTGGAGGTAAATTGATATCTGGCAACAAGCTTTTTTCTTTGTTACGAGTAAGAATGATAGTTTATTTATTTATTTATTCATCTCCTTACGCATTTATTTAGTTTATTGATTTACATATTCATCTACTTCAGCGTTTCTTTATTTTATTACGTTGATGTAGTGTTTGGAGGTAAATGAATATCTGGCAGCTCGTTTTTTTCTTTGTTACGAGTGAGAATGATAGTTTATTTCCTTATTTATTATCTGGTTATGTCTTTTCTTTATTTACTTATTTGTCATGTGCTTTTAGCTTGTGGAAGTAAAGTCAGATCTGGCACGGAGCTATCTCACAGGACGTGGCTTGGAAATTCATGTGTTTTGCTTCATACTTGTTTACTTATTTTCCTCCTTATGTCTTCCTTTATTTCATCTACTTATGCAGCTCTTTATTTTGTCATGTAAGTACTTTTAAGCGTGTGGAAGTAAAGTCAGACCTGGCACGAAGCTCATACTTACTTACAACTAACGTATTCTTTTATTTTGTCATGTAGGTACTTTTAGCTTGTGGAGGTAAAGTCATATCTGGCATGTATAGCTTTCTCGCAGGACGTGGCTTGGGAATTCATGTGTTTTGCATAATACTTACTCACTCTTAATGGCTCGGAGCTGACACGGCATTTTCCCGGCGACCGCTGCGGTGGTGTCTCAGGAAATTATACATATTTGTCATGTCCGGTGAGTTTTGTACGACGAGGCGACGCCGCTGGAAAATGACCCAACTTGCCGTCCTCGAATTCAAGTCTTAAGGGAGAGAAAATTCCCCCTCAAAAAAAGTTGGTTGGGGTCGAGAAATGATGAAGTCTAACTTGGGCGAGAGAGAAAGACGCTAAACGGGAGGGAGAGAGAAAGGGAGAAAGAGAAAGACGGAGGAAGAAATAGACGAAGGAGAATGCGGAGAAGAAAAAGAAGGAGCAAGAAGGGGAAGGAGGAGAAGCATAAGGAGACAGAGGAGAGAAAGGGTTTGAACGGAAGGAAGGGAAAGGGAGGAGGAGAAAGACTGAAGAACAAACAGATGAAGAAGAAAAAGAGAACAAGGAGTTGGAGGAGGAGAAGTAGAAGGATAGAGAGAGAGACCGAGGAGAGACAGAGGC
>NW_026111914.1:35000-177500 GCF_024679095.1 Eriocheir sinensis
AGCAACACACAAAAGCCTGTCATAGTGTAACGCAAGCCTAACTTAACAGAGTGCAAAGAGAACCAACACCACGCAACCTTATACAGTGCAACAGGAAGCAACACAAGGCATCCTAGCGCAACACTAAGCAACACAAAGCAACACAAAGCACCCTAACGCAGAGGCAGGCAGACTAACGCAGTGTAACGCCGTGCTCACATCTCCCGCTGCAAAAGTTAACGCGTAGACAAGTGCGACGGTAAACTTTATCTGGCCTCGACGCCTTGCCCTATAAATGCATGTGCCGGCTGGGGTGCGTGCGTGTCTTCTACTCTCTCTCTCTCTCTCTCTCTCTCTCTCTCTCTGTTGCTTTGTTTTGTTTCTTTTGTTGATTTTTCTGTTTCTTTGATTCTCTTTTTCTTTCTCTTTTTTTTTAATATCTGTGTTTTTCTTTGTTATATATTTCTTTTTGTTTCCTTTCTTTTCTTTCTCGTTCTCCTTTTATCTCTTCTTGTTCTTGTTCATCTCTCTCTCTCTCTCTCTCTCTCTCTCTCTCTCTCTCTCTCTCTCTCTCTCTCTCTCGTTACTTTTTATACTTTTTTCTTGTTATTTTTTTACTTCATTTTTTACGCTGATACTCTTTGTTTTATATGTTTCTTTTTTCCTCATCTGGGATTTCTTCGTACTGGCAATAACATTGATGATGATGATGGTGATGGAGATTGTATTATTGTTGAATGTGTTTTCCTGTTTGCTACACGTTTGATAATAGTAGCAGCAGCAGTAGTAGTAGTAGTAGTAGTAGTAGAAGTAGTTGTAATAGTTGTAGTAGTAGTAATAGTAGTAGTAGTAGTAGTAGTAGCAGTAGTAGTAGTAGTAGTAGTTGTAGTAGTAGTAGTAGTAGTAGTAGTAACAATAATAATAATAATAATAATAATAATAATAATAATAATAATAATAATAATAATAATAATAATAATAATAATAATAATGATAAATAATAATAACAGGAATATATCTTCGTATCTCATTTAAGACTCTGCATTTCAAAACCTTCTATTTTATATTAACTAACGACGTCAGAAGTCTTGCTCCTCTCTCTCTCTCTCTCTCTCTCTCTCTCTCTCTCTCTCTTCTCTCTCTCTCTCTCTCTCTCTCTCTCTCCCCCCCCCCCTGTTCGTATGAGTCATAATCTACATAGTAATATTCTTTCACGTATAAAAACACAGCGAGTTCATATACGAGCTTTGTGCTTCCTCCTTGCTTCCTGCCTCGGTCTGTGAAGCTGGTTTGTTTCTTCCCTGATCCCTGCAATGCCCTCCTTCCTTCCCTCCTTCCTTCCTTCGTTTGGTTTGTGACGTTTCATTTGTTCTTTCTTATTCTTTTTCGATCTATCTAGTGACTTCCTTCCTTCCTTCCTTCCTTCCATCCTTCCTTCCTTCCTTCCGTCCTTCCTTCCTTCCTTCCTTCCGTCTTTTCTCTGGTTTGGTTTGTGACATTTCTTATTGTTTTTTCCTTCTATTTTTTTGCTGTTTCTCTTTCTTCTTTCCCTCCTTTCTCTGGTGTAGATCTTTTTTTATTCTCATAATGCCTTCCTTTTTCTCCTCCTTCCTTCCTTTCTTCCTTTCCTCCATCTCTCCTCGGGTTCCTTCTTATTTATGATTCCAGAATGGTTTCCTTCCTCTCTTGCATTCTTTTGTTTTTTCCTTCTTTTTTTTTCTAGCGGCTTTTCCTTCTCCCCTCCATTCCTCCTTCCTTTCTGCCTTTCCTTCTGCCTTTCTTTCTCTCTTTCTTATCCCTCCCTCTCTCTTAATCCTTGTTTCTTTTACACCTCCTTCCTTCCTTTCTTCCTTTAAAACGTTACTTCTTCTTTTCTCTGTTGTTAACCCCCGTAACTTTCTTCCTTAACAATTATGTGCAGCAACTTCCTCTTTTATTCTTCGTTTCTTGCTCTACTCTCTCCTCTCTCTCGTGGTTTTGTCTCTCCAGGCCTCTGACATGCCATTCCGTATTCTCTTTCATCTCTGCTGCGCCTGTGTGTTCTTTTTTTTACCCCACTTTGCTGTGCGGCAACATATTCTGCCTCTGTTCTACTCGTCTGTTTCTTTGCTCTCTCGGTCACTCTTTCGTCTTTGGTCCGGCTTATACAGTCTTCTGCCATGTCATTTTCTCGTTCCCTTCATCTGTGTTGCGTTTCTTTCTTTTTGTAAGCTCGTTTTCTCTTCTCCTTCTTGTATGTTTTTTTCCCTTCCTGTTCCTTACTACGTGTACATGTTCGTCTCGTGTAATTGATTGTTGTTCTTTCTCATTCGTTCTTTATTCTTTTTTTTCTTCATTGTCATCTTTTATATCGTTTTGTTCTCTTCTAATCTTCTCTGCTACGTTTCTCTGATTTTTCCTTTCTTTCTACATCTTTATCCCATGTAATCTCTAGTTTTCTTTATCTTCCTCACCATCCTTACCTTTTTCCTTCTTTTTCTGTCTCTATATAACGTTTTTACAAGCTTTTACGTCGTTTCCTACATTTCTGCTGCTTTTCGCCTATTATTTCCCTTCTTTGCTACGTCTTTATCCATGTAATCTCTAGTTTTCTTTATCTTCCTCACCATCCTTACCTTCTTTCTCTCCTGTTATGTCTATGTAGCCTATTCGCAAATCATTATGTCATTTCTTTCCTCTTTGCTGCCTCTCTCTTATACTTCCCTTCCTTGCTACATCTGTATCCTATGTAATCACTAGTTTTCTTTACCTTACTTATCTTGTTTCTTCCTTTCTCTGTCTTTGTAGCCTTTTCGCAAGTCTTTGTCATTTCTTTCTTCTTTGCTGTCTCTCTCTTATACTTCCCTTCCTTGCTTCATTATTATTCCTTGCAATCGTTAGTTTTTCTTTATCCCCGTTCGCTTATTCCTTGTATTCCTTGCTATGTAAATGCAGACTTCCTTAAGACCACTATGTTTCTTTTATCTGTGCTGCTTTTCTTTTGTTATTTCTTCCTTCCTTGCTGCTACTACCTCTTCTTCTTCTCATGTAGTCGCCACTTTTAACAATCCTTCCGTTCTTCCTTGCTATATCAAAGGCTAATGCAACTGATATGAGCACTGAGGCCACGCGTAGGTATAGCGTATTTTATCTTTACCTTAATGCAAACTAATTGAAAAAAACATTTGTCATTTCTTTTGTTTTCCTGTTTCTGTTTGTTTCTTTCATCTGCTTGTTTTATTTTATTATTATTTTTTTTTTTGCATATTCCTGTTCATGTTCGTCAATTTCATCTCAATGCAAACTTCATGAGACCACATCGTCGTTTCTTTCATTCTCTAATTTCTGTTTCTCTTCATCTGTTTCTTATATCTGTTTATTTCTTTCATTTTTTTCTGTTTATATATGTCTACTACTCTACTTCATCTCAATGCAGACTTCTAAACACCATCACGTCGTTTCTTTCATCTTGCTTCTCTTTCTTCTCTCGCGGCGCAATATCACCTCCATCCACTGTTGATCGCTGGCTCGTTTATTTCTTTCATTTTTCTATTTATATTTGTCTACTACTCTACTTCATCTCAATGCAGACTTCTAAACACCATCACGTCGTTTCTTTCATCTTGCTTCTCTTTCTTCTCTCGCGGCGCAATATCACCTCCATCCACTGTTGATCGCTGGCTCGTTTATTTCTTTCATTTTTCTATTTATATTTGTCTACTACTCTACTTCATCTCAATGCAGACTTCTAAACACCATCACGTCGTTTCTTTCATCTTGCTTCTCTTTCTTCTCTCGCGGCGCAATATCACCTTCATCCACTGTTGATCGCTGGCTTCATGTGTGTGTAGCGGCAGCGTTCATTGACTTCCTCGGTGTTGTCGTGCAGCCTGCAGTGTGTCGCCGGCTGAGGGAGCGGCCCGTTGTGTCGTCGTGATTAAAGCCTCGTTGCAGCGTCTGTGCCGTCATTGTGTCCTGGACCGTGACGACCAGGCTGAGTTGCAGGCTTAGGGCACCCTGCCAGAACCCGCTGCAGGAGTAAGGGCAGGAAGGAAAGCGAGTAGGAGGAGCTTGTAGGGAAGGTAGGACCGGTGAGGAGGGACTAAGGAAGGAAGGAAGGAAGGACTGATTCAAGAGAGTGATGATGGGAAATGAGGATGGTAGAGGAAAGGTACAAAAAAAGAAGATAAGCACAACAGAACAGGAGGAGGGCAAGGGAAACCAAAGGAAGGAAGGAGAGAGATTCAACAGAGTGATGGTAGAGAATAAAGAAGGGAAAAATGAGGAAAGAGGACAACAGAACAGGAGGAAAACCAGGAAAACTAAATGAAAAAGAAAAAAATGGAGCAGTGAGATTAGCATTAAGAGGAAAAGAAGGATGGAGGATGGAGACGAAATAATTAGGAGAAGAAAAAGGAGAGACTAGGGAAGGAAAAAGAATGGAGGAAGAAAAGTTTGCACTGTGGATGAGCTGGGAAGGGGGGGAGGTGGAGGAAGAAGAGGAGGAGGAGTAAGGAATGGACTAAAGGAAGGAGGGCGAGGAAGAAGAAAAGTGATTAGAAGATAGGGAAAGATTTGGGAAGAAGGAGGAGGAGGAGGAGGAGGAGGAGGAGGAGGAGGAGGAGGAGGAGGAGGAGGAGGAAGACAAGGAGATGAAGATAATAAAAAAAGTTGCAGGAAGAGTAAAAACGTAAGGATTTAGTAGGAGAAGAAGGAGGAGGAGGAGTAGGAGGAGGAGGAGGAGGAGGAGGAGGAGGAGGAGGAGTGGGGGGGGGAAAGATAGTAGGAAAAGAAAGAAAAGTTGAGAAAGATAGAGCCAAAGAATAAGAAAAAAGAAATTTAGGACTATGGATTAAGAACACAAGGAAATGAAAGAGAGGAAAAGATAAAAAAGTGAATGGAGAAGAAAGAGAAGGGAAAAGAAAAACAGAAGATAGAGAGACAAAAGGAAACAGTAAGAAGACAAGGGGGAAGAAGAGAAAAGGAAGAAACTATGATAGGGGAAGAAAGAATAGAAAGGAAGACTGAAAGAGAGCAAGATGAAGACAAAGGGAAGGAAAGAAAACGAAGGACCTATGGAGAAAGAGTAAGAAAGGATAAAAAGGACTGAAGGAGAACAAGATGAAGAAGACAAAGGGAAGAAAAGAAAACGAAGGACCTATGGAGAAAGAGTAAGAAAGGATAAAAAGGACTGAAGGAGAACAAGATGAAGAAGACAAAGGGAAGAAAAGAAAACGAAGGACCTATGGAGAAAGAGTAAGAAAGGATAAAAAGGAAAACTGCAGCAGAAGAAAGAGGGAAAGAGTAGATGGCAAAAGACTTCTCGAAAAGGAAGATCGTAGCAGTGAAAGATCAAGACAGCTAACGGGAAGGAGAAGAAAGGAAGGAACCGTTAAGAAGAGAGGCAAAGAATTAATGAAGATAAAAGGGAACAAGGAGAACGAGAAACAGAGTGAGCCAAGGGCAACAAGGTTAAGGAGGAGGAGATATTTAAGAGAACACTGAGGAAGGAGGAGAAAGAGAAAGAGAAAGAGAAGGAGAATAAAAAGGAGACTGATTCAACTGAGTGTGATGGCGGAAAATGAAGAAGGGGAAGGAAAGAAAAAAAAGAGAAAGGAGGGGGGAAGAGATGAAAGGAGAACTACCCCTCCTCCTGTCGTGTCCCCCTTTCCCCTTTCCTCCTTGCTTCCCATAGTAGCGGTGGTGGTAGTCGGAGGAGGAGGAGGAGCGAGAAGAGAAATCGGAAAAGCGTTGTTCTGCGTTCGAGTTCGGAGAGTCCCGGAGTCGCCCAGTCATTCGCTCGCTCGCTCGGTTCGGCCAATCACAGAACACGTTGCCCGCTGATAATTTTGGTGACTGGGAAAAGTTGTAAAGGCTCGGAACGTCTTTGTTGGGCTCTTACGGGGGCTGTTGATGGCTGGTCCAGGTGTGTGTGTGTGTGTGTGTGTGTGTGTGTGTGTGTGTGTGTGTGTTGGGAAGGGAAGTGGCAGTTGCTTACATCTCTTTCTCTTCGCTCCTTCCTTCCTTCTCTTCTCTCTCCTTTCCTCCTTTCCTCTCGCTATCTACTTCCCTCTCACCCTCCTCCTCCTCCTCCCCCTCTCTCTCTCTCTCTCTCTCTCTCTCTCTCTCTCTCTCTCTCTCTCTCTCTCTCTCTCTCTCTCTCTCTCTCTCTCTCTCTCTCTCTCTCTCTCTCTCTCTCTCTCTCTCTCTCTCTCTCTCTCTCTGACCCACATCGCTTCGTCTGATCTTAAATTCCATGACAACTTTGCCGATTGGTTTTGCGGGATTTTCGGCTGTAAATATTTGATCAGTGTCGAGTTGGGGATATTAATGTGAGTGTCCCCTTCCCCCCCTCCTTCCCCCCTCCCCCTCCTTCCCTCATTTAGTCTTCTACTTCCATAAATAAAACCGTATCTTGACGCCTTAACAAGAAGATGAGAGAAAAAATGCATAAGAAAAAAAGAAAATATGAGAAAATATAAAATTGGAATCCACGAATTCGTCTATGTTTTCTTTCTCCTCCTTTATTATTTTCCTGAAAGCCATCACGGGATTAATCTATATTTACCCCCTACAGTTTCTTTCATCACTGAGGCTTATTTTCTCTTTTTTACTTGAGTCCGTGTTGAATCTAGGGTAATAATGACGTAGTAGAAAACGGGATGATGAGAGACGCCACACGCACTTCCCTGTCCTTCATGATATCCAAGGGCCTTTCCAGCGGCCTTCGCGTGTGGGCGGCAGGGCGTGGCGCGTCCCTTACATGACACCCCCGCCAGCTCATCGTGTCTTGCGAACACACACACGATTCAAAGAGGAAGATTTAAGAGAGCGTGATGGAAAAGGAGACTGGAGTAACTAAGGGCGACGGAACATGCCTTGTGGGGAGGGTCAGGAAGGTGGGGGAGGAGGAAGTGGAAAAGGAGGGGGTGAGGAAGGATCAAACAGCTGCCACTTTTTCTCGTCTTCCTCCTCCTCCGCTTCCTCCTCCTCCTCTTCCTCTTCCTCCTCCATCTCTTTCGCTTCCTCTTCTTAAAGCAAGTCTCTTCGAATATCTCAAGCTGATCATACCAAAATCCCTGATCAGCCCCCATGCATCTAAAACCTGAATCCCAGTGTCCTGTTTTTAAAGACACAGACCCAAGTAGTGATGCAGTGGTTCACAATGCTACACTCCCTCACACACACACACACACACACACACACACACACACACGCAGCTATACAAACCTCTCAGACCCACACCACATCCTTCAACACAGACTGAAGTAGCTATGCAATGATATGAAAGGCTACACACCCTTCCACACTAAACACCCACTGCTGGCCACCCTCAATAGATGTGCTGGTAGATCTCCTGAATGGGTGTGCCCTTGAACCAGTGGGAGATGAGGTGGAAGGCGATGGCTCCTGGGGGCGGCACAAACAGCTCCCCCGATGGGTTCCCGCGCAGCCTCATGTGTGGGTTGGAGTTGATGCGGTCTAAGGCGGTTCCCACCTCCTCCCTGGTGAACCATTTGGCGTCCTGAAGTTCGTTTGTGTCGATATCAAGCTGGAAGGGAAGGATATATGCTTAGCCATCCCTTCATCCCTTGCCCTGAAACCCATTTTAAATGATAGGGGAAGGACGTGTAGCTCATTTGTGCATATATCAAGCTGGAAGGGAAGGATGCATATCACAGTGGGGGTGAGTGTTGGATTATCATTCTTCTCCTTATTATTATTATCATTGAGATCCACAAAAGAGCACCAAGGGAAAATGAAAGATTGAAAGACCCAAACAGTCCCCTTGATGAGCAGATGTAGATATGAAAAATGAGACAGTGACAGTAAAGTGAGGAGGAGAATATAACAAAAAGGGACGGGGAGAAAAACAAGACCTAATGAGCAAACAAGTGAGTGTTGACTTATCAACCTTATCAGTGTCAACAAGGGGAGGAGGTTGGTGGTCTTGTACGCTTCCGCCTCCCATACCAACTCCTTCCAAAGACCGAAGAGGAGATCTGTCAGATTCTAGCGAGTGTTTTGAAGGCTCATGGTACAGAGGAAGGGTCAAACTACTACTAAGGTCCTTAAACCACCCCTGGAAATGCCCAAAACTCCTACAAAAGCCTAGTGAAATATGAGTGATTGGGTGTTGAAATGATTTGTTTTTGGAGGTTCAAGGTACAGAGGAAGGGTGAAACTACTACTAAGGTCCTTAAACCACCCCTACAAAAGCCTAGTAAAATATGAGTGATTGGGTGTTGAAATGATTTGTTTTTGTAGACTCAAGGTACAGAGGAAGGGTCAAACTACTACTAGGCTCCTTAAACCACCCCTGGAAATGCCCAAACTCCTATGAAAGCCTTGTCAGATATGTATGAGTACTTGGGCACCAAAATTTTTAAGATTATGGCCCTCAGTTAACATAGGTGGTAGGTATTGTTAGTTTATAAGTGTCTGTATTTGTGTTGCTGGCTCCCTACAAAACATGTGTCGAAATCTTTGAGTACGGCCCACAATCTCATCTGGAAGCAGTACATGGATGTCTCACCGGCTGTTTCTCCACCTCAGCGAAGCACCCGGTCATGAGGGAGCCGGGGAAGGGCCAGTGCTGGGATGCGATGTACCTCACCACCGCCACCTCGATGCCCACCTCCTCCGCCACCTCCCTACGCACTGTCTCCTCTAGATTCTCACCTGGAAGATCGAAGAAGGTAAACACTATATTCTTGTTCACTTTTCTCACTGTCTCCTCTAAACTCTCACCTGGAGATTGGAAAAGGTAAATGCTATCCCTTACCATTTTTCTCACTGTCTCCTCTAAACTCTCACCTGGAGATCAGAAAATGTAAACTATTCCTACAACCTATTTTTCGCGGTCTCCTTTTACTTCTCGCCTGTAAGATAGAAGGTAAACATTATCCCTTCACCATTTTTTTCACTGTTCACCGTCTTGCTTAGCCTGTTACGGACTATATATTCTTATCATTCACGTCCCAGAGAGAATTCAGTGAAGATTTTGATTGTTTTCTCACTCTTCTTTCCTCTTAACCCCTTGACTGCGGATTTCCTACAAGAAGACCTCACCAAGCTACAGGAATGGAACAAAAAGTGTCTGTTACAATTCAATGAAGAAAAATGAAAAGTCATGCACCTTGGGAGGGAAAATCCACTCCATTATCAAACTCATCAAAATGTGTAGTACAATGTCATTATAAGTCAGAATCACAGGGCATACCATGAACAAGAATACAGGGTATCCCACAAACTTGAAAATCTGTGAATGACTGATTGGAATATCAAGTCAAGGCACCACAAGTACATGGCGTTTGGAGTCTTGAAGTGGCAATATCAAGGGACAACTGTAAACTCTTAATACGACTCAAACACAGGAGACTCGACTGACGGCCTCACCCACATCAGAGAAACCGGCGATGCAGGAGTACATTCCCTGGGGGTGGCGAGGCTGGCGCACCAAAACAATGTGCTGGTGCTCGGGATCCGTCACAAGCACGATGCCCACCGGTGCTGAGCTGGGGTAGTGCGTCTGGCTGCAGCTGGTGCATCGACGGGAGTAGCCTGGGGGTGTGGGGGGAGATGAGAGGTTAGAGGTGGGGTGTGGTGTGGATAACTATGATTGGTACAACTCAAAAAAGAAGGACCAGGAAGAGTTAGAGGAAAATTTAAGAGGAGGAGAAGGAGGAAGAAGAAGAATAGGAAGAGGAGGGGAAAGAGCGGGAGGAAGAGGATGATGATGATAATGAGGAGGAGGAGGAGGAAAAAGAAGGAGGAAGAAAAAAATGATGAGGAAGAGACAGGAGGAGGAAGAGGAGGAAAAGGAAAAACAAGAAAAAGAACAAGAACAAGATGAGTGTGGTAGCTGCCCCCCCCCCCAACACACACACATCGTCCACCATCACCCCCCCATACCTGAGGCGCTCCTGTTGTTCGCCGTGACACACTTGCCACAGAAGGCGTTGTTTTTGTTCCACATGAGCACGCAGTTGGCCCGGGACAGAGTGTGGGCGTCCTGCCAGCTCACCATGAACAGCCCAAGCCGGAGGTCTGTGAAGAGGCCGCCCGTGTCGTCCTCCAGCTTCTCCTTGGTGTGCGACGGCAGCTCCCCCACCTGAGGAGAAAGTGGCGGTGCGTCCTTCAGTGTTCCTGGTTGTTGCTATAGCGCCTTGACTAGATATCCCAATCAGTCAGTCAATCGGTCATTCACAGATTCTCAAGTTTGTGGGATACCCTGCAAGTATTCCTGGCTGGGCGTTCATGGTATGCCCTGTGATTGTGACTTAAAATGACGTTGTACTACACATTTTGACGAGTTTGATGACGTAATTGGGTTTTCAAGCGTACCAGAAGTTAGTTATTGGGTATTTCTTGGTTGCACTAGGCCACTGATTGTTTACAGATATTAATTTGCTGGGGTTTTATTGTGCCCCCAAACTCCCTGCAAATGTTGGGAGATGACTGAGTTTGTAGGAAGGTAATAACCATCTTGTCTTTGTGGGAAAATTTAAGAGGAGGAGGAGGAGAAGGAAAGTGGGAGATGTGTAAAGGAGAGAACCCAAGCGTTGAAGGGTGATAGGAGGTAAATGTTAAAGTCTCATTGAAAAAAGAATAACCAGGTGGAGCCAGAGGAAAATTTAAGAGGAGGAGGAGGACAAGGAAAGTGGGAGATGCGTAAAAGAGAGAGCCCAAGCGTTGAAGGGTGGTTGGAAGTAAATGTTAAAGTCTCATTGAAAAAAGAATAACCAGTTGGAGCCAGAGGAAAATTTAAGAGGAGGAGGAGGACAAGGAAAGTGGGAGATGTGTAAAGGAGAGAATCCAAGTGTTGAAGGGTGATAGGAAGTAAATGTTAAAGTCTCATTGAAAAAAGAATAACCAGGTGGAGCCAGAGGAAAATTTAAGAGGAGGAGGAGGACAAGGAAAATGGGAGATGCGTAAAGATGAGAACCCAAGCGTTGAAGGGTGATAGGAAGTAAATGTTAAAGTCTCATTGAAAAAAGAATAACCAGGTGGAGCCAGAAGAGGATTTTGAGGAAGAGGAAGAACAGGAAGAGGAGGAGGAGGAGGTTGATGGAGAAGAGGAGGAAGCAGAGAAGAAGAAAGAAGAAGAACAAGAAAAGAACAACTAGGTCACAGCTGTACAGTCACCCCGAGTAAAGCACAAAGGACTTGAATGTTATCTCAAGCTTGACCCCCATGTTGCTTACCTCACTTCAGCAGGGATCAACACAGTTTAGGAAATCTCCATGTAGTCACTTGAAAATTATTACTATATATAGAATTCAGTCAGTCACAAATGCTTTCCTTCTAACATATAATCATCACATCCACCAGCTACTTAACTTTCAATCAGGGCCACATTCTGCACTCAACAAAACAAGGGCACAAGCACAATGGAAGGCATATCGTCACCTTCGTAAACAAACTGCAAGAGTCATTTTCTTTACCTCTCGGGAAATCGATAAAAACAGTCTCATTTTCAAAGTCGGCTTAAGATATCGGCAGAACAGTTAGGTTAATTTTAGAACAGTAGTAAGATGTCTCTCAACCCGAAATTGACCTCTCTTTTTGGCCTCTTGTTCTGATTTCTTTTAGAGGAACAGCGTCAATCGGGCTTTTATTGTTGCTGTTTTTGTTCTCTTTTGCCCTTGAGCCGACTCCCTTACTGAGAAGAAAAAAAGAAAAAAAAACACCCTGGAATGACAGAGGCAACTACGTATACCAAAAGGTGCGACGTTACATGATGAAAAACGGATTGAGTAAAAGATTTAAGAATCGTCGAAAAATGACTCAGGTTGTTTGTTTACGCAGGAGACGATATAAAGAGTCACAAGTTTTACCTGCACACTGTACCTTGGCTTGCCCTCCTCCGAGACATCCAGCAGCACGGAGGAACGCAACACCTCCGGGTAATATTTCAGCAACTCTGAAACGGGAACGCTCGCAGATCTATATTTTCGTCAGTGCAAGAGGATTCAATAAGCATACAATTCACATTATCAAGAAGTAAATAGTTAGGTGCATTAGAAAGGCAGCCTGTAAAATTGTATGATGAAGTACAAGTATTGATTGAGAAATGGATGGTACAACTGAGAAAATTAACCCCTTGACTGTGGACTTCCTACCAGAAGACATCACCAAGCTACAGGAATGGAATAAGAAGTGGCTGCTACAATTCAATGAAGAAAATGTAAAGTCCTGCGCCTTTGGAGGGGAAATCCAGCATACCAATACCACATGGGAACACTCCACTATCCACCACTGAGGCAGACAAAGACCTGGGAGTATATGTCACCAGGCTACCAGTGAAGGCGAAATCTGTGCCAATCGCAGCGGACGGGTTAAGAAAGAAATGGAAGGTACAGTGAGGTAACTTAAGTAGGCAAGACATGTGGAGAGAGGCAAGTGGAGATGCCTTGCCAGACCATACAAGGCCATACAAGGAACAAGTACTGAGCAATATAAAAAAAGAGGTGCATAACTAGTATCAGGTTGAGATTACACATAGTTACCCCTGTGAAGGAATTCTGATATAAGCACACCCACAATAGAATAATTGATAAAGTAGAAGGTTGAGAGGATCGACATGTAGCAATCATTATTCGGTCATGATAAAGGACCAAGGGCTGAAAAAAAAATATATATAAATAAATAAAATAAAATGCCCTTGAAAATACTAGTTCAGCAAAGAGAACAGAAGCTGAAAAGTGATTCTCAGATATTGTTCCTGAAGTATCTTGGAGCATAGACTTCACAACTAGTTGACGGGAAATCTCTTCAGTCTTGGCGCGCTGGCTTCGCGTAAGGGGCCGATTGTTATGGCGACTTTCACTGCGACAACTCAAACTCACTCTGCGTTCTTACTCCGAATTTAAGTGGAAACAGGACGAAATCTTCAAGTTTTAGTGCATACAAGCAGGCAGGAGTGTCTCTAGAGTGATTTGGTCGAGGATTCAAGGTAACTTATATAAAATAGCACCATGCGTGCACTTTGAAAACGTTGTGTAAAAAATGGCAAATTTCCGTAACTTTAGGTTGAAATCTTTACATAAAATGAATGATAACTGTAGGATAGTGAAGTCCACAGTTTTACGTATTAGGAAACAAGAAATGTACGTTTAGTTAGTGCCTACATGGCAACTCAGCTCAGTTCAGCGTCGCCTAACTTCGCTTAGGCACGCATGATCAGCTGGGCACTTCCCTCTGTAAAGGATTATCGCTGTCCTGCCTCTGTTTACTCTCCAAGTAAAGGACCTACAGTTATTCATCGTCTCTGTACCCTTCCCCACAACTGCAAGGATCCAGAGGACGATACAAAGACACAGAAGGCAGTGGATCGAGTGGAAGTAGCGGAGGAGACACAAGATATGAGGGCGCTGACCAGCGGACCCGCGACGGACAGAGTTGCTCACCGCCTTGATCCGGCAACTCACGACTACCTGGCCAGGAAGGTCCAGGCCAACTCCTCTGTGGCCAGTGCTGCAAGCAGGAGCTTGCCCAGCAGGAGAATGAAGATTACCGTGGAGCTCGAGGAGGGCGACCGCCCTCTGTGATGTTCGGCGCCCTGGTCGACAGGGGAGAGGGAGACGGGCGGTCCTGGGCGGCCATCTCTCCCAATGGCCCACATGGCGTCCTTCGGGATGTCGCTGTGGGACTCCCTGATGTGCAGGAGGACAAGAAGGGAGGCAGGTTGAGGTTCCTCTCCCTTGCCATGCGCCACAGGACGGGTTCAGGCACCTCCTGGAGTTCCTGGCTCAGACCCGACCTTGCAGGGGTACAGGTGCCAGGAGGGGCAACCTGGCCAACACCATCTTGCCGCACATCAGCAGGTCCCTCTTCAACTGTTTCGTGCTAATTTCTCCAAGGCGTGACCTCAGGCGAGAAGAACAAGGCCTTGAAGCAGCCGAGCCGGCAGGAAGAGGAGCAATGTCGAGGAGGGCAGGAAGGAGGCAACGAGGAACAGGGACGTGTACAAGTCCAGGAAACTGACCGGGGCCCATAAGTCATAGGCCAAAAGGCTAAAGTGATTGTTCAGGACGAGGCCAGATAGCAACAAGGCGATCTGTGCAATAGTGACATCGAATTCAACCAAAATAAGTTGTGATTGTATATAGAAAAATGAATATTTTGCTTTTGTTAAGTAAAATTAAGATGTTTCTGCATGCTTTCCTCAAGTATTAAGTTTCTAATGTGAAAATTAAGTGATTTATTAGATGTTAAAAACTTACGTAAAAAATTGCACTAAATAAAAAAAAATAAGTAGCTATTTAGGGCAAAAACTTATAAGATATGCTAAATATTGCTATTGATTCTGAAAATATAAGTGATTATCTCTGCATTTGGTGATGTTTGTGCATCTAGCGTAAAATCTGAGGATTTTATAGCCTTTTTAAGTTTTGTTATACTTATATAAAAACAATTAATCGAGTTTATTAGGGAACGACTTTGAATTTTTTGATACCGCTGCTCATGGAGACTCATATATGCCTAAGGGAGGTGCCTGTTTCAGTTTCAGGTCGCTAGCTGCTTTGGTTTTGAAAATATTTAAATTTTAAGTTTTTGAAAATCGGCCCCCTGCGAATCGGCCCCGCGCCCCGTTTCCCGTCAAGAGATTGTGAAGTCTATGCTTGGAGGTACTGTGAAGGAAAGACAATAGAAGGAAGGCTGCTCCATCATTTACCAGGGAAAGTGATGAAAGGAAGGAGGAAGAAAAGAATGGCAGAGTAGGAGGAGGAAGACGAGGAAAAGGATAAACAAGAAAAGAACAAGAAGAACAAGAACAAGATGAATATGATAACTGAACTGAGATGAACGGAAAGGGATTATAAGACTTTGCTCGCGAAGTCTTGGAGGTTCCTTGGAGAAAAAACAGTACAAAGCTGCTTCATCATATACTGGTGAAAGGGATGAAGGACTGAGAGGCTTGAAAAGAAATTATCAGATTATATTCCTGAGGAGTCTTACATTAGAAGATTGCTGCATCATTTACCAGCGAAAGGGATGAAGGCCTGAAACGAGTGAAGATGAATTATCAGATTTTGTTCTCAAGGTATCTTGGAAGGAATACAGAAAGCAGCTCCATCGTTTACCATTGAAAAGGATGAAGGACTGAGATGACCCACTGGTACATAACAGGAGAAATTGTGCCCACCTGGATAAGTGAGCCACACGATTGCCTCCTCGGTGTTGGCCTTGTCGACGCGCAGAAGAGGCTTGCTGCGGTAGTACAGGAGGAAGTGGCCGTCAGGGAGGAAGGAGGAACAGAGGGAGTCCTGTTCCTTGAGGTGCTGTGGGGGAAGGTGGGAACGTCATCATCATGGAAAGATTTTATAAGTGACATTCTTTTCTAATCAAATTATTATTATTCCTATTCTTCTTCTTATTATTATTATTGGGTCTATGAAAGGGTGCTGAGAGAAAAAAAATATTGATATGAACTCAGATTCCCCTTGATGAGCAGACATGGATGGGAAAAGTGGGAGAGCTAGAGAAAGTAAAGCAAGGAGAATAAAGAAAGGAGGAGACACACTCACACTCCCCCAACAGAACCCAAGAAAAAAGAATGCAATCAAGGTAAAGGTCACTAGGATCTGCGTGACCTTTTCCAAACACAATCTTGTTAATACTTCTTTCCTTATGCATGGGAGGCAAATGGCTGGTGTTTTTAGTTCTGTTTTTCATGAACCAAGGAATAGGAACCTCAGGAATTCATGGACCAATCAACTTGTGTAGCCAGGCAGACGTGCAGGATTTTGATCACGTCTATCAGTCATCTGTACGTGCAGGAATGTGACCTCAAACTGCTTGCCTCTTCTTCTTCCTCTTAGGCCGGTGTGAGGAGCAAGTCTTTGTATTTAGATTTATGCCTTTTCCCTCAAACTATTTACTGTTGCCGTTTATGGTTTAACATTGATGAGGTTTCAGGCCCCGCTCTGCTGCCAGGGCAAAAAAATACGAGACCTCCAAGATCGTTTAGGGAAGGGGATAAGCATAACTTGAAAAGAGGCATAACTCGAAAAGTAGACATTTGCGACGGAAATGAGGTACAAAATCGTGCAATTCACTACATCTATCACCAGAAAAACATGAACCACGTAAGAAAATAGTTGGTTGGGTGAAAATGTAAATTGTCCGCATCTTTTTTCTAAGGTACCATGTTTGGACATTTGGCTCCAAACGACAGCCAGTATTAATTTTTCCTGAAATAGAAAAGAGGAACCGAGTTAAGTCAAAACAGTTTTTGTCTCTGAGTCGCCGCTGGATAGCCAATACGCTCCATCAGGCAGGTAATACTCACTATAATGAGTACATAGGTGAAAGGAACATAATGACAGCATCCCTTCAACTAATAACAGGTCATTAATTATTAGTGAAAGTTAAAGTATTATTGCTTCTACACCAGGGCAGCCAACAGGTAAATCAGGTGAGTAGGCTTAACCGTGTAGCAGCGGTGGGCCAAATTTGTGGCTTTACCGTTTAGCAGCGGCGGACCAAATTTGTGCCATGATATAACCCCCCCAAAATAGATGATACATAAACTGATCACAAATGCTTTGATATATATTATGAAATAGTTTGTGTAAGGAGTGATTTTCTCATTTTTCTTGCTTGGAGGGACCATTAAGAAACATGATCCCCGCTGCTACCGGGTTAATTAGACCAGGCAATGCAATATTACCAGTCTATAGGCCAAAGAACATATTGACAGCCTCACCTTACCTAAATACACGTCTTATTAGCATTATGTTGGGCAAGTTATATCATCATTAGTGTTATAGTTCACGAGGTTACCTAATGGGCCGTGTGACCTCATTACCCCAAGCACCTGTCCGCTCACCTGCAGGAAGCGAACCCTCTCCACGTAGCTGATGTCCCGCCGGAGGTGCCGCGCCGGGAGCCTCAGGGGCGGCCCGAGGCGGCGCAGGAGGGGCAGCAGTATGGACATATCTGCAGCGTGTCCGTCCAGCCCTCAGCCACGGACACGGACACGGGCGGTGATGAACTTGATCTTGATGTCACAGGTGGCCTTCTTCTTCCTCTGAGCTTGATCTTGGTGTCATAGATGATTTAGGGTTTTCCCATGTCAGACCTTATAACAGCAGCTCCTGTGGCAAAAAAAACAAAAACAAAAAAACATGCAGAACAGACAGTATCCTACGTAAATGGTAGTAGTAGTAATGGGACAAAATACCTGGTGGTGGTGCGGGTAGGCCTTGGTCTAGGACACTCATGTTGACGGCCAAAACGCGGCTCTTACTTGGTCCGGGGAGGGTGTTTGATTGATTGATTGATAGTTTATTGTTGCAGGTAAACAACAAGGGAGAAGGCTTATTTACTTTTTCGTAGGCCTCCCATGTGGAGAATGATGCTGGTTGGCTCTTCCTGGTGGTCTTGAGAGCCAGACTCGATTACAATATTTTGCGTACAGGTAGTTCTCCGTGGTGTAGTAACTAGTAGGTGAACAGCGACTCACCAAGAGCCTGAATTCTGCCTAATGGAGACCACTCTCCGTGACTCTCGAAAGACGTGACTGGTTAGCACGCCCGAGTTCGAATCCCTGTCCGAGTAGTCGGCGTGACCGCAGAGAGAGTCAATGACAAACAACTGGTGGAAAATTTGGTATCTTCTTTTTAGATTTGGTCTCAGAAGCCTGCCCTATACTGAGAAGAAATTAGGAAACAAAACGCCGCCGGAGTATCTGAGATCTGATAAACCATCGACTCGCTTAGTTCGACAAGGCTAAACAGACTTTAGAGAAACATCATGTCTCGTAGGTCTAGCGTGTGTTACAGATGGCGGACACGAGTTCTAATTGTGGTTTAATGTGGTGGTTGTAGACGGCAGCAGTGACAGCAGGAAGCATTAGAAAGAAAAAAAAAAAAAAAAAAAAAAAAAAAATATATATATATATATATATATATATATATATATATATATATATATATATATATATTATATATATATATATATATATATATATATATATATATATATATATATATATATATATATATATATATATATATATATATATATATATATATATATATATATATATATATATATATATATATATATATATATATATATATATATATATATATATATTATATATATATATATATATATATATATATATATATATATATATATATATATATATATATATATATATATATATATATATATATATATATATATATATATATATATATAGAGAGAGAGAGAGAGAGAGAGAGAGAGAGAGAGAGAGAGAGAGAGAGAGAGAGAGAGAGAGAGAGAGAGAGAGAGAGAGAGAGAGAGAGAGAGAGAGAGAGAGAGCGAGAGAGAGAGAGAGAGAGATAGAGAGAGAGAGAGAGAGAGAGAGAGAGAGAGAGAGAGAGAGAGAGAGAGAGAGAGAGAGAGAGAGAGAGAGAGAGAGAGAGAGAGAGAGAGAGAGAGAGAGAGAGAAGAGAGAGAGAGAGAGAGAGAGAGAGAGAGAGAGAGGAGAGAGAGAGAGAGAGAGAGAGAGAGAGAGAGAGAGAGAGAGAGAGGTAGGGTGGCCGAACTGGTAGCATTGGGCCCCACATTCACCGCGTGATGGACGACGCGGGTTCGAATCCCACGCTACCACTCGGATTTTCAGTCACCGCCGAGTGGCTTAAACTACCCACATGCTGTCCTGAAGACCACCCATCAACCCGGACTCTAGAGGAAACCGTCCAAGCGAATCAAGAACGAGTTCCGGGGGCATGAGCCAATGCAAGATGGCGCCACTATAAACACTCGCCTGCGCCAGAACGGGCTGGGACCATCAGGCCCCACCTGGAAGAAGCCTTGGGCCTATATATATATATATATATATATATATATATATATATATATATATATATATATATATATATATATATATATATATATATATATATATATATATATATATATATATATATATATATATATATATATATATATATATATATATATATATATATATATATATATATATATATAGAGAGAGAGAGAGAGAGAGAGAGAGAGTAAAACAAAAACTCTCGTAATTTTCATATAGATTAGAAGTTACCACTGCAGAGAAGACACTTATTATAACTGAGAGAGAGAGAGAGAGAGAGAGAGAGAGAGAGAGAGAGAGAGAGAGAGAGAGAGAGAGCGCATTATATAACCAACATACGGGAGCGACAAAGCGACAGACAGACAGGCAGGATCACTCGCAAACCAACAGAGGGCGCCAGCAATGCCTCGAGCCAGGAGTCGCGTTGCATCTCCTCGGTATGAAGCACAAACAGTAAATAAACACGAGTGGAGTGCGCACGTTAAGGTTGCTAGTTTGTACGCACCATATAAAGAACAGACAATAAACAACCAGTGCGTACATTATGGTTGCTATTTTGTACGCACCCATAATGACTAATTAGAACAAGGGAAACGAAAAGATATTATTTGCATGTGTTATGATAGGGATGGATAGAAATAGAAATAAAGGAGTCTGTGATAAGAAAAAAAAAAGAAGATAAGATTGATTGTATATGGATAGAGGTGGGCAGGAATAGGACACAAAGGAGTCTAGTAAGGAAAAATATATAAAATTAATTGTAATTGTAAGGATAGGGATAGGCGGGAATAGGAACAGTAGAGTCAAGTGTGAGTATCTGCAGTCTTATCTCTCTCTCTCTCTCTCTCTCTCTCTCTCTCTCTCTCTCTCAAGATGGCTGTGGGTGACCCTGCTCCTCACCCTAGCCCGCGCCGCCCTCCCGACCCCCTTCCCGCCTCCGTCCGTGGGTGTGCGGGGGGCGGGGATCAGTCCGCTGGTGGGCGTGGCGGCTCAGCTGGCCCGCGAACACCTGGCTCGATGTCACCTGGTGCAGGCCGCAGGTGACGCCCGCGACCCCTCCTTCGGCGCCCTCGTCAGGTGAGGAAGAGTAGGGGTAGACAGATAGATAGGTACTTAGATAGATAAAAGATAAATGAATATAAAGGTAGATAGATAGATGAATAGATACGTAGATGAAGATGGCTAGCTATAGATATATATACGTTTTTTTTTTTTCGCCGTCCCCAAAACACACCATTTAATTTATTTTCTAATATACTCCATTCTATTACTTCTCTTTTCAAAATGTATTCATCCTGACGTAACACTCGCGCAAAAGGAGACCGAGCTTCTTCTTGTAGGCTCCCTGTCTTAATATCCCGTTTTTTGCTGTTAATTGTTAGTGTTTTTACATTAAAGGAAGCAACTCAAGGGAAACAAAGCGATAGTATAAAAAAAATAAGCCCGCTAATCGATGCTCCTATGAAAGAGAAATGTAAAGAATGGCCAAAAGAGAGGTCAATTTCGGGTTTAAAGGCGGGCGTATCCTCCTCCTTTGATATATTCTTCCAATGCTCTCACGTCCCTCTCATCAGCCTCTTACATCTCCTTGTCTTCTTGCAGCCAATTGTGGGACGACGGGAGGACGTGCGTAGGAGTCTGGGGGGGAGGAAAAACAACCCACAGATCCTCTTCGTCCTCCTCCTCCTCCTCCTCCTCCTCCAATTCATCCCTCGCGGAGCTTTTCTCTCGCAGGGATCCTACGCTTCCTTGCCGGGCTATCCTTCTCCTCCTTCCATCCTCCTCCTCTTCCTCTTTTTCTTCCCCTTCTTCGTCTTCTTCTTCCGTTGCTAATAATACGGCGACGTCTGTTTGGAGGTAAGTATATAATGAGAGAGAGAGAGAGAGAGAGAGAGAGAGAGAGAGAGAGAGAGAGAGAGAGAGAGAGAGAGAGAGAGAGAGAGAGAGAGAGAGAGAGAGAGAAGGACAAAGATTCATGAGGTCTTTTCTAATCTCACATCCTCCTCCTCCACCTCCTCCTCTTCCTCCTTCTCACCATCATCATCATCTTCTAAACACAGCATCCTCGACTGGCTCACCCTCACGCCGGAGACACGAGTGGTGGTGGTCGGGGGTGACGGTGCGCACCCACCAACCCACCCACGCCTCGCCCACGCCTTCCACGTCCTCCACCTGGCCGTGCGGGAAGAAGAGGAGAAGAGGGTAAAGGTGGTTGTGAGTCGTCTCTGTCACTACTGCCAAAGAGGGGGTGTTGGGTGGACGCTAATTGGTTACTGGTCTTCGGAAGGTGCTCAGGATAGCACTGTGCTCTTCCCAGGTGAGAGATATATAGATAGATAGATAGATAGATAGATAGATAGAGAGAGAGAGAGAGAGAGAGAGAGAGAGAGAGAGAGAGAGAGAGAGAGAGAGAGAGAGAGAGAGAGAGAGAGAGAGAGTATGATGATAATGATGATAATAATGCTGATGATAATAATAACAATAATAATAATGATAATAATAATAATAATAATAATAATAATAATAATAATAATAATAATAATAATAATAATAATGACAATATATTCCTTTTTTTTTTTTTTTGCACTCTCTTTCATCCTTTGCTTCTTTGCTTCTTTACCTATCTCTCTCTCTCTCTCTCTCTCTCACAGACACTACAGAGGACATGCACAGACACAGACTTCGCGTGGTGGCCAAAGAACTCTTCCCTTACGTGTGTTATAACCTTCCCTCTTCCTCCTCCTCCTCCTCCTCTTCCTTCTCCTCCCCCTCCTCCTCTGGTCCTCTCATCCCGTGTGATTCCCTCGACTTCCGGATCTTGGACACAGCCGCGAGTCTCCTTAACTTTACGTATGTTTATATAGTACTTCTTTATTGATTGATTGATGGGTAAATATAGAGAGATGAATAGATAAATAGAGAGGTTAGTTTCAAGAGGAGAGTATCAAGACATCTCTCCAGGGGGCTCTGATCTCTCTTTCCGCTTCTCGTTTGTTTTTTTCTTTCGCCGGAGCAGCGTCTGGCGGGCCTTTGAGCTGCCTCCCTTGCTGTGAAAAAAATATATGTAAATAGGTAGTTAGATTGAAAGAGAGATATATAGATAGATAAATAGAAAGATAGAGTGATAAAAAGATAGATATATTAAGTAATTAGGTTATCGAGTCATGGCGGATATCAATATTAGTATAAGTACCGTGACCTCCTACCCTCTACCTAATTAATGACCTAAAACTTGTGACTTTAGATAGATAGATAGATAAATAGATAGATAGATAGAAAGATTAAGTGATTAGTTTATTGAGTCATGGCGGATATTAATATTAGTATAAGTACCGTGACCTTCTACCCTCTATCTAACTATTGACCTACCACCCCTGTCTTGTAGCTACGAGGTGTGGGCCCCCAGGGATGACAAGTGGGGGGCGCTGGTGCTGGGGGGAAGCTGGAACGGCATCGTGGGGGAGTTGCTGCGGGGGGAGGCTGACCTGTCGTTGCGCCTCTTCTGGTCCGCCGACAGGAAGATGGCCATTGACTTCACCCGCGCGTATATCTTTGAGCCCTTCGTTATGGTCACCCGCCAGCCAGGCCCCCTCCAGCAGAGTCTCGCCCCCGTCAGACCCTTCACCGGTGGGTCTTCTTCTTCTTCTTCTTTTTCTTATTCTTTTTCTTCTTCTTCTTCTTCTTCTTCTTCTTCTTCTTCTTCTTCTTCTTCTTCTTCTTCTTCTTCTTCTTCTTCTTCTTCTTCTTCTTCTTCTTCTTCTTCTTCTTCTTCTTCTTCTTCTTCTTCTTCTTCTTCTTCTTCTTCTTCTTCTTCTTCTTCTTCTTCTTCTTCTTCTTCTTCTTCTTCTTCTTCTTCTTCTTCTTCTTCTTCTTCTTCTTCTTCTTCTTCTTCTTCTTCTTCTTCTTTTACTTCTTCTTCTTATCTTCTTCTCGTTTTCTTTTCTTGTTCTTGGTCTTGTATTTGTTCTTCTTGTTATCTTTTTTGTTCATTTTCTCGCTCTTCTTTACGCTGTTGTTGTTGTTCTTCTTGTTCTCCTTCCTGTTCTTGTTCTTCTTGTTCTTGTTCACCTTCTTCTATCTACCTACCTACCTACATCTATCTATCTATCTATCTATCTACCTCTCTCTCTATCTATATTTCTCTCTCTATCAATCTTATCCTCGGCCTACACTAACAGGCGAGGTGTGGGCGGTGCTTCTGGGCGTGACATCAGCGGCAGGGGTGGCGCTGTGGGCGGTGCAGGGGGCGGGGTCGCGGCTGAGGGGCGGTGATGGGCGTGGTCTGGGTCTCGGCACCTCGCTCCTGACGGCCTGGGGTATGCTGCTAGCGGACATGCCCACCACGCTCCCGACCTCTCTTCCTGTTAGGGTAAGGATTATTCTCTCTCTTTCTCTCTCTTTCTTTGTGGTAATGGCCCATGGTGACGGTCAAACTTGGGGTAGTGTACGTGTATTCTGCATCATAACGTACAATGGGTGGCGGTGATGATGGTGATGGTGATGACAGTAATGGTGGTGGTGATAGGTATTCTGCATTACAAGTGGTGTTAATGATGGTGACAACAGGTAACCGTGGAGTGACATGTGGTGATGGTGATGGTAGAAGTAGTGATGGTGATGGTGGTGATGATGGTGATGGTGATGACAGTAGTGGTGATGGTGATAGGTATTCAGCATTACAAGTGGTGTTAATGATGGTGACAACAGGTAACCGTGGAGTGCCGTGTGGTGATGGTGATGGTAGAAGTAGTGATGGTGATGGTGATGACAGCAGTGGTGGTGGTGATAGGTATTCTGCATTACAAGTGGTGTTATGATGGTGACAACAGGTAACCGTGGAGTGCCGTGTGGTGATGGTGATGGTAGAAGAAGTGATGGTGATGGTGATGATGATGGTGATGGTGATGACAGTAGTGGTGGTGGTGATAGGTATTCTGCATTACAAGTGGTGTTATGATGGTGACAACAGGTAACCGTGGAGTGCCGTGTGTATCCTATTGTAACGCTAGTGGTGGTGACGATGATGATGGTAAAAGTAGTGATGGTGATGGTGGTGATGGCAGGTAACAGCGGGATGGTGGTGGGTGGGCGTGGTGGTGTTGACGGCCATGTACCGCGGCTCGCTCATCGCGCACCTCACCGCGCCGGGCAACACCGCGCCGCTCAACACCCTGGCCCAGCTGCGAGGGGTGCGGGGCGCCACGTGGGGGCTGGAAGGCGGCTACGGCGTGGGCTGGGACTGGTTCAAGTTCAACATCAACCCGGACGTGAGGAAGATGTTCGAGGCGATGCAGGTAACTGAAACGTTGCCTTATGATCTACAGCCGGCCATACATGCTAGAGTCCTTTTCTCTCCTCTCATCCTTTCCCTTCTCCCCGCCTAGGTCACGCCGCGAGATGAGCAGCTCGCACGCGTGTTGAGTGGCCCACACGCCTTCTTCACCTGGAAATACTACATCCAGACGGTACTGGCAGGGCACTACACGGACGCCGCCGGCCACCATCCCTTCCACATCGGCAGTGAGGAGCTCTTGATGGGGCAGAGCGGCTGGGGCGTCAGGTGCGTGAGGGAGCAAAGGAACGAAGGAGGAAGGGAAGGCGTAGTGAAGGGATGAGTGTCGGGGTGTGGGTAGGTGAGGGCGTTAGGTGGGGTGTGTGGGTGCGTACGTGGGTAGATGAGAGTGTGAGGAAGTGTTTGAGTGGGTGAGTGTGTAAGTGTGTATGTCAGTGAGTGTGAGAGTTAGTGAAACGTATGTATAGATGTCCGTAGAGTTTCGTAAAAAAATATGTGTAGTTCATGATCAATAATAATAATAATAATAATAATAATAATAATAATAATAATGATAATAACAACAACAGGAACAGAAACAACAACAATAGTAAGAATAGTGACTAAGTGAGTGAATGGGTGAAATAAGGTTCTCGATAAGTGGGTGAGAGAAGAAGTGAATGGATGAATGAATGAGGAAGTTGGTGAGTGTGCGAGTGGATGAGTAAAGGACTGAATGAATGGATGAGGGAGGAAGTGAGGGAGTGAATGAGGGAAGAAGTGAGGGAATGAATAGGTGAATGAGGGAGAGAGTGAGTGAATGAGTAAGGGAGGGAGGAAGTGCATGGATGAATGAGTGAATGATTGAGTTAAGGACTGAGTGAGGGAGGTTACAATGTTAATAGATGAATGAGTAAATGAGAGTGAGTGAGTGAATGATTGAGTTAAGGACTGAATGAGGGAGGTTACAATGTCAATAGATGAATGAGTAAATGAGAGTGAGTGAGATAGCGAGTGGGATGAACGCATGAATAAATGAATGAAAGTAGATATGTAAACGAGCAACAGCATTCAACTTTCCCCCTTCAGGAAGAGCGCGCCCTTCCTGGCACCGTTGGACAGGGTCATCGGGCGCCTGGTGGAGGTGGGGCTCATCGACCACTGGCTCAAGGACCTGTTCCCCCCCACGCAAACCAAGACCAAGATCAAGGCGACGGCGACGGACCAGCAGGAGGAGGAGGAGGAGGAGGAGGAGGACGCAGACGAGGCCACAAGGAGCTCGGTAAGGGAGTTATCAATGGGAGTATTAGGTCGGTAATATAAGACACTTGCAGTTCTCACATCATCAATTTCTAAAGGTCAAAGAGGAGGTCAGTCGGGTTCAAATGAGCTTTTCTTTAGGTTTATGGTACTGAGGAAGGGTCAAAGTACCACAAGGGTTATAAAACTACTCATGGAAGTGCCCAAAACTCCTACGAAAGCCTTGGTAAATATGTGAACTTGGGCGATGAAATGTTTTAAAATACGACCCTTAGTGTTAGCTTGTTTTGGTGGAGTATTGTTAAGTATGTAGCCTAGTATTCCGTGCCAGTATTCCGTGTTCCATATGTTCCTTGCCTACAGTAAAAAAGAACAGTAGACGTCTTATTAGCAAGTTATAGTGACGGAAATTGGGCAAGGTCTAAAACACGATCTGCCGAATTATCGTCTTTATCCGGTGCTGAAACGAAAAACAGAAACGATATAGCACGGCCTCAGAAACCCATAGTGGTCATTGGGTATTAAGTAAATAGATAAATAAAGTTGTATATATTGTTGCATTCCCCACAAAATCAATAACCTACAGCAACTGGCATCGATTCTGTCTCCATAAGCAGCCTGCGGAAGGTTAATGTTTCTCCGTGTGGCCGCAGGATGAGAGCGCGCTGCAGGTCCTTGGGCTTCACCACCTGCAGGGCGCCTTCTACCTCCTGCTGGTGGGTGGTGGCGGCGCCCTCGTGGCCTTCGTAGCCGAACACGCCATCGGAACACCCCCAGGAGGCAGCAGCGCGCGTGACCGTCGGGCAAGACAGTGGCGTCGATAGTCCTTGAGCGATGTAAACCTAGAATCCTATATAGAAAAGAAGTGTTATCAAAAGAGCCGGGCGAAATTCTTATTGACGCCGATACAATATTGTTTTTTTGTGTTCTAGGTATGGTCGGAATATCAAAAAAAGTACCCAGCGCACAAAGAAACCGCATCAGCATAAATATGTATTTCTCGCGGCACTTTTGATAATATTATTTGCGCCTGTGATGAGATTGGCCGCACTCTCTTATTCTACGGTTCTGCCAAACTACAATCCCCTGTTCGTGGCTTTTGGCGGCCGAACACCTGGCTTAGCATTGATTTTATGGTTCTGAAGTCTACAAATAAAGATATGGTGAAATATAAGATCCTATACGTTTCCTTTTTTTATGTATTCAGTTAACATTGCAGGAAGGAAGGTAAGAGATATGTAGTCATTGAGTTATGGTACGTATGTCCGGCTGTTTCTACGCACATTTTCAGTTTCTTCTTGCATCAGAAACAAAAAACATCAGACAGTTAACCCGTCCGCTGCGATTGGAACGAATTTGGCTTTCACTGGTAGCCTGATAACATATACTCCTAGGTCTTTCTCTGCCTCTGTGGTGGATAGTGGAGTGTTGCCCATGTGGTATTGGTGTGCTGTATATCTCCTTCCAAGGTGCAAGACTACATTTTTCTTCATTGAATTATAGCAGCCACTTTTTGATCCATTCCTGTAGCTTGGTGAGGTCTTCTTATAGGAAATCCGCAGCCAACGGGTTTAAGGATGGCTCAAAAAGTTGATAAATTCCTGACGACACAACCCGCTATATGCCTGGCACATTTTTATTTCCCCATTAACGCACGCCAACCCACAGAAATCGAGTTGAACGCTTAAGAAAATGTTACAGAAAGACCTTCAGTATATTTTTAGAGCGATAGCCCAGTGTGTCGCTCATGAACACGTAAACTCCCTCTTTTCTTCTTCTTCAAACCTCTGACGCTTCTGTTTCTCTCGTAACCTTACACACCCATTACTTCCTCAAATCCATCTCCACTTTGCCCTATATCAGGCTATATGGCCATTCAAATCTCCTCCAGTGAACACCTTCTCATTTCTTAGACCTGCCATCTCGTCATCCAGCACTCCCCAGTAAAAATGATGATAATTATAATAATGATGGAAAAATAACGAGAATATATAGTAGTTTTAAGTTTGTATTTATATAGTTTTTAGTCCCGTGGTGCCCGCCGGAGGATTGCAAGATTGATTGATTGATAGTTTATTGTTGCAGGTAAACAACAAGGGAGAAGGGAGGAACATGCCATCCCAACCCCCAGGCAGTACAGAGTGTGATTATACAACTAAGGATACATGTGGAAGTAGCACCAGGAAACTAAAATGAGACAATGGTGACAGAGAGGGAATGGATTATGCTGCTGCTGGGACTGAGAGCTGAAGCAAATGAGAGAATTATAGCAGCCATGAAGAGTTTTTTGGAAAAGATGTGGTGTGCAAGAAATAGGGAATTGGAAGATTTGTAATGGATACTGCTTGTTTTGTTTGTATTTTTACAGGTTTGCCCCTAGATTGTAGTCCATATGTACAGTCCCTTATGTCTGAATCAAGGCCTTTATTTATTTATTTATTTATTTATTTATTATTTTTTTTAGCACGTCCCCTACCATTGTATCTTTTTAGTTTCCTGGTGCTATTTACACATGTATCCTTAGTTGTATAATCACACTCTGTACTGCCTGGGGGTTGGGATGGCATGCTCCTCCCTTCTCCTTTGTTGTTTTACTTGTGTAACGCTCCAAAAGTGTAACGAGTGAATGAGTATGGAATGCAAGTGAGTGAATGATTATATATTACAACAAACGAGCAAGTGAGCGGATGTGTGGACGGGTGAACGAGTGTGTGTGATAAGTAGAGATTATTGGCGTGAATGAGGGTGTGAATGGATGAAAGACTATTCTGAAATCCCTCATCTCCAGTCTCGAACCCTAGAATGATTATTACTTAGCTAGCGATAGATTATCTAGTTGAAATGCAGAGAGGGAGTCACGTGAAGAAGGGGGAGGAGCTTAGCGAGGAGCAAAGGCGAGAAGGCGAGGGCAGGGAGAAGCACGGGCAGTGAGGAGACGAGCAGCAGGAAGCGAGGAGGGCTGCCAGGGAAGAGACAAAACCCAGAGAGTGAGAGGCAGAGAGCGAGGCCGACGAGCGGTGAAGGACGCACGTTAAGAGGTGGGCGTGACCGTCCATCACAGCCATGTGAACACCACCGCAAGCACGGCAGAGGCGAAGCAAGGCACAGCAAAGCTCAGCAAGGCGAGGCGAAACAAAAGCACGGCAGAAGCAACCTCTTCAACAACGCCTTAAACCAGCCTTGCCGTCATAACCACCTCCACGGCTTCTGCAACCACGCCTCAGCTCGTAAACCACCCAACCACGCCTCGTCAACAACGCTGCTGCACTTACCCGCCCTGGCAGTCTCTACCCTCCGCCGGCGCCTCAATCGCCCCAGTGCCCTCCTCCATCCTACACCAGTCAGCACTTCAACACAGATAAGCATTCAAATGTTCCCCAATTTCCCTGATAGGTAGTTAGTTAGGTTCAGTAATATGTATGTATTCATTTAACATTGTCACTCCGCTAACTTCCCAGCTGTAGGGTAGGTTCTGGACGAACCGTACAGTTTTTTATTTTTTATTCATAATTTTTTTTAGTGAATTAACCTAAATTTGAAGTGATCACTATAAAGTACAATCATTGCGCCATATTCTCTCGTAAGCACAGTTTTTTCACCACAATATAAGTTGGTGAAATGAAGCTTTAAAAATAATATCTCGAAGTGTACGGATCGTCCACAGGTATGGACGATCTGTACACGTATATGAGGCCTCAAACAAAAAAATTGTAAAAAATAGAAAATTAAATAAATTTGTAATTTGCCACCAGATTCCGTTAAAATAGACCCCAATGTTGATTTTAAATGATTTGCAACATAAAAAGATAAATATGTTTAAATAAAGAATGCGATTTAATTTTAATCTTCCTTTATTACACAAAGTTGAGAAAAAATGACTATCTTCTTTGCCTTAAAAAGCTTACAAGGCTTAAAACAAACAAAAATGCCTACTTGATCTTTCATTATATGAAAGAAGAGAGTAGGGAAACCTGATGAAACGCTGGAGCCTAGGAGTGGGTGCTGGCACCGGAGGAAAGAAGACACCCTTCACCTGGTCAGGCTTCACCTCACCCTCATCTTCTATGGCTGGGAAGACAAAAGTGTTTAGCATTTTTGTAGATTTTCTCATGAAGGAGACATTAACACTGGGGGGTTCGACGCCTAGGACTTTTGCAATATAGTTGACCTTTGTGCCCTTCGTCTTGCCCTCCTCCACTTCAAGTTCAACCAGCAAATAGTCCCCCACCTCAGGATCTTTCTCTTGAAATACATTGACTTCCTCAGGTTCCGTATGCTGGTGTTGTGCTCAATCCTGTAGTTGAATGCCAGTTCGAGGTTGGTCCGGTCTGTCTCCCGGAGGTTCTTGGGAATGAACTTGCGTGGCATCCTGGCTCAATCTGAAATAAATAACATAAATAAAGGTCACAAGGCATATATCTATACTATACATTATTATATTCAAGTGTGTCCTTCACCATTCTTGAACTGGACACAACAACAAAATTACAATGAAAACAATATTTAGATAAGCAACAGAATCTTTAAATTTCATGAGATACCTTATGCTATCCTAGACTATATTGCTGTAGCCTATCTGTCAATTTTCAAATAAAGTTCAACACACAAACAGCATAAATATCTTTGTTTACATGTGGAGACTCCGTACACTTAAAAGCCAAGCTGTACGAAACATCCACAGGCAGCCATTAAAATGAAAACAAACTTTACCGACACACGTGGTGGACTACATCACTAAAACCTCGTCATATCATCACATATAGTCATATTTAGGTGTACAATACCTAACCTTCACACTCCTAGCATATTCATAAGCACCACAAACCATAATTTAGAGGCAAAATTACATCAGGAATGCGAAAAACCGAAAAACTCGCCTCATTCATGCGTTGTTGGTTGCCGCGCTCAAATGGAGGGACGGAGCTGTGACTCAGTTTTCTCTTTCACTCTTAGTCTTTAGACGTTAACTAGCTTAAAATATGTGGTCTTGAGAGCTTTTGTACGGTATATCCATATGTACGGTTCGTCCAGAACCTACCCTAACTATTCATACATAAGAAAAGTGATTAAGTTACTGTAAGTGCTATAATTTCAAGCTTGTCAACCTGCCATTTGGGCGTTACTGAACACCCACACACCCACACACGCACGTTATCACCACTTCCCCCTTAACTAAACATTGTCTTAGAGTGGTTCACACGGGAATCCACCCATTTTCCATCATTACCGCACTACAACCCAGAACGAGTTAAATAGCCAGACGACCACCCCGCTACCACATTACCATCTAAACAGTGGCCGTCAGAAGTAATGTAGCGTTGCCTTGAAAAAAAAGACTTTACACTTGCAACAACAATCATCAATCAGGTTGTGCCGATATGGAGGCCAGACTCTCCAACGGGTCACCTTTACAGCAAGAGCAAGAGTGTAAACAAACCCTCGCAGCGCCGCGGCCGTGAACTCACCGGCTGCCCGCAACACCCAAGTTAATACCTTTACTCGCCTTTACCTGGACCAACACTACACAGACTAATTACCTGGAACACGTGGGTCATGACGTATACACAGGGATCGGATTAAGCGTGTGTAAAGCCTTGAGCGACGTAAAAAAGCAGTGGGCCCCGAGCTCCGTGGGCATGGCGAGTGAGGCGAGCATGGAGGGCGGAGACAAGAAGCCGCTCTTCACGCCGCAGGAGATCGACCAGATCGCCAAGTTCCTGGTCCTGAACCAGCGGCGGGAGCGCGAGAACATGATCATCCCGCGCAGCTTCACGCCCACCGTCATAAAGTCCAAGGAGGAGAAGATGGTGGAGGCGACCTTTGAGAGCTGCGCCTTCAAGTCCGTGCTGTCCCTGGTGGCCGGTGAGTGGCGGGGGAGGGTACAGGCCTGGTTAAGATGTGGAAAAGGCATGGTTGTGACTCACTAAACTTATTAGTTGCTTCATTAAAAATACAGGAGGCATGGGTGGCACTAATGCAGCTGTCCAACTAGCTCAAAGGAGCCGAAAACCTTGGCTCACCACCACATAAGTAGTCCAAAGCATATTGACAAAATTGCAGGCACGTATTGAAATTAATCATACCTAACAATTGTAACCTAACCTCATTTGTAAGGTAATCCTAACCTAACCTTGAAAGGCTCTGAGGGCTTTGCCTGCCCAAAAGGTATTTATTTTCTATTGCTGCTTCCTGTTTTTACTATTTTGTCCTTTCATTTAAATGTTTTGATGCCTCATTCAATACTTGGAAGTGTCTCCTTTATTGTAAAATAAAAAAAGATAGAATCAGGTGTTCATGATAGAATGAAGGAATACTTAACAGACATTAATCTTCTTTTTCAATACCAACAGGGTTTGTTCTTGGTGGTGGCATTGGTCTGTTTGCTGCCAGTGTTACACCCAACATCCCCACGCCAGACAAGCCTCAGCCGTCTGCCCGAGAGGTAAGTGTTAGGCTGAATAGTTAGCTACAGAAGAAAATTCCTCTCAATGTACTATCAACTATTCCCTGTTCAGAGAAAGAAGGCGGTTCAGGGTGAAGCTGGTATCGTCGTTTACCTCTACCCATGCTGCCAAATCAGCTTTCGTACATGCGTCTCTCTTATTTCCCATCCATGTGCTATTTGAAAGCGATATTTTATATATTCTGTATATAGTAAAGGAAGGTACATAGTACAATGAGTGTCGATGTTTAGGATTATAACAAGGATTTGTATAAATTCTATGACATGTGGCAGCGATTTTTTCCCATGTTGCCACGTTGTGGTGTTGGCAGTGGTGGTGGTGGTCGGTGTGTCCCCCTAGGTCCCTCCCCCGGGTAGAGAGAGAGAGAGAGAGAGAGAGAGAGAGAGAGAGAGAGAGAGAGAGATAAACAGGTGGGTTGTGGGTGGATAGGCCGGGAGAGAGTGCTAAGCTGATAATTGGCGGTCGAACTGGCAGAGCTGCACTCATGGGAATTCTGGAATCTGCCACGCCTTGAACCGCCTTCATGCTCCGAACAGACTATAGGTCATTTCACCTGAAATTCTCTTATCTGGTTCTACCTCAAACCAGGGTTGGAAAAAACCCGGGTTTTTTTAAAAAAACACAACCCACTGGGTTTTTTTGGGTTATTTTGGGTTTTATTGGGTTATTTTGGGTTTTATTGTTTTTTTTTATTATTCATATTTATATGTAAATCAGTTTAAATAAGCATTTAAAAAAGTAATCTAAAGTGAAATAAAAGGTTTGAAGTGTTATCTGAAGGCCAGACACTTGGTTGATACAAGTTGAACTTGTACTGTACTGGTACCGGTAACGGGTAAGTGGTAACTGGACAGGAACTGAACAGGTCAGGCTTGGCTACTGCTGACTCAGTAGCCTACTCCTCACTCCTCAGAGGCTCAGTGTTGTTTCCATTATACAGACAGAAGAGGAATCAGAGGACCACAGCAGTTAGCAAAAATGCCTGCTGATAGTGGGAGAAAAAAGGCAGCTGAGTGGAATGAAGTTGACATTTTAGAAAATGAAAAACAGAAAGCAGCCTGTAAATACTGCAGCCAAATAATTAGTGCAAATGAGACCAGGAACTTAATCTCAAGATTAAAAGAAAACCCCTGTTTGATGTTATTTATAATTTCTTTTTTATGTTAAATGTATTTTTAAAAAACCCAAAAAAACCCACTTGGACCGGGTTTTTTTGAGTGGGTTTTTTTGGGTTTTTTTGGGTGGGTTTTTTCAATGCCAACCCTGCCTCAAACTAATGTAGTATCATTGTACACTGCAATCAGAGGTTGGTGGGCTAGCTTTTTTATTTTATTTTTTATTTTTAGTGACAAGTTTTCATGTTAAATTTATTATTGTCACTATCATTGTACACTGCAATCAGAGGTTGGTGGGCTAGCTTTTTTTTTGTTATTTTTAGTGACAAGTTTTCAATGTTAAATTTATTTTTGTCACTAATCACTAATTACGGCTTTGCTAGCTGTGCCAACAAACATCAGAATTAACATCAGTAGTTGTGACATTGCCATTGCACAATTTTTCATCACACATTCTTTGTTTCAACCAAGAAAAGGTGGCAAATTAACTTGTAAGAATGTAAATGTGTTTGTCCTCAAAACTTGTTTCTCCTTGCAGGTCCTCCGGGAGTTGAAGGTTTCCACGTTATCATACGGGAAAAACTTTGCGGCTATCGGGTTCATGTTTTCTGGTGTGGAGTGTGCCATTGAGACGGTGAGTCTTGGTTGTAGTGCTTGCTTACACATGTCAGTCGCTTGTGAGACGAGGTGACCCACAGAGAATACATGTACACTCTAATTACAAAGACCTATAAGGATTAGAAAAATAGAAAACTGTACCTCCCCTTCCTAGTACTAGTGAGATCTGCCCCTAGATATAAAATAAATATGCTGTCATGAGTACAGTAGAATTTTTAGAGGTTTAACATCGTAATGCTGAGAGAATGTTTCTACCAACAGTCATTGATGTGCCATGAAACTATTCAGTGAGATCATTGTACAGTGGTAATGATTGTGAATGTAAGTAAGTATAGCATGTTCATCCATGACTTCAACAGAGGTAGTTCTCTCGTCATTCTACCAGGGGTACATGTCCCTAGGGCTATGTTTAGATTTTATTGTATCCTTTTAAACGAATAATGTTGTAGGTCGTTGATGGACTCTTTTATTCATTCAGTACCGAGGGAAGACTGACTGGAAAAATGGCACCTACGCAGGAGGCATCACGGGCGGCATTCTGGGACTGAGAGGTTAGTGTGTTTTGTATTTTTCAACCATGCAGGAGATTCAGCCTTTCATGTTCTTATTTCTTCTAACTGGAACACCTCTTGTTAGCCTCATACCAGAGAGGATACTACTACATAAGGACAGTACACTTGATTAAATTTCTGGCCACATGAGACTACATATTCAGATTTTGTGTATTTTTTTTTTTACAACAAAGGAGACAGCTCAAGGACACACAAAAAAGGAAACTATAAAAAAAAAAAAAGCCCGCTACTCGCTGCTGCTAAAAAAGAATCAAAAGAGGTGGCCGAAAGAGAGGTCAATTTCGAGAGGAAGGTAGTAGATACAAATCCCCATAGCTGATGACTCCATGGCAAAGAGATTAAATACTAGAATGAATATGCTCACTACACTATTGGAGCTTTGTATGGACACTTTTGTTGATGCTTGTGTTACACCCCCAAAGCTGAAGGACCAGTTGTTGATTACAGATTACTTTGTTGTAAAAGTCTTAAGTAGAATAATGTTGCAAAGATATATTAGAGATGGAGAGAGGATAGGAGTATGAAAGGAAGGTAAATAGAGAGGAGCAAGTGGAGACTGTTCTTAGGTGTTCAAAAAGATGTCTGAATAGATAATGGATGATGGGTGAATTGCAAGGAAAGACCAGAGTGGGAAAGTAAAGGAGAAGGAAAAGTTTAAGAGGTAGTGCCCAATAAAGCTCAAGACAGCTGAATAGATAATGGATGACGGGTGAATTGCAAGGAAAGACCAGAGTGGGAAAGTAAAGGAGAAGGAAAAGTTTAAGAGGTAGTGCCCAATAAAGCTCAAGACAGCTATTATGTAGGGATAAGAAATTACCAGCACCTGATCAGTGTTGTTTAGGTTACTCCAGTCAACCTTGGGGCCTCTGCATAGGAGAGCTCAGCAGACTCAGATTTGGGTACCTTAATAAAACTAATGAGAGATGTAAGATAAAGATAAAGTTAAGGGTAAGGTGCTAAAGGTAAATATAAGTAAAGTAAGATAAAGTAAAGCGCTCTCAATCATGTCTTAAGGCTGACTCAAACCCTGAACCTCAAGAAGCACACTATTGACAATGCTTTGCTAAGTGTATGCATGGAAATACCTACATACCTAAAGTTTCATTGTCATTCATTAACACACCCACTGCGATTGGCATGGATTTGGCTTTCACTGGTAGCCTGGTAACATATACTCCCAGGTCTTTCTCTGCCTCTGTGGTGGATAGTAGAGTGTTTCCCATGTGGTATTGGTATGCTGGATATCCTCTCCCAAGGTGCAGGACTTTACATTTTTCTTCATTGGATTGTAGCAGCCACTTTTTGTTCCATTCCTGTAGCTCGGTGATGTCTTCTTGTAGGAAATCCGCAGTTAAAGGGTTAAAAAATCTGAAGAGCCTAAATCACAGAGCAATGCTACTAAGTAACTGCATGGAATGTATTAACATAGTAAAAATTAAAGTAGCTATATGCACCTTTCCAACTAGTTTTTAAAAATGATGCAAGTCTTTCAACAGATACTAATAGAATGATATAACTTTTGTGTCATAGTAAGATAGAAGCTCTAGGGGTATAATTTTAAGAGTATGTTTACCTTGAAGTCTCATTGATCAGTGAAACTGCAAATAGAATAATGTAACTTTTTGCGGTATGATAAGCTAAAAGGTATAGAAGTATAATTTTAAGAGACTCTACCGTTAAGACTCGTGATTAAGTGAAAGAGCAAATAGAATAATGTAACCTGTGTGCTATGAAGTAATAAGATAAAAATATAAGCATAAATTTAAGAGACATATTCCTGTAAGCCTCATGCTGAAGAGTGTCTTTGTTTGCAGCTGGCGTCAAGGCCGGGGTGGTCGGAGCGATTGGGTTTGCTGTGTTCTCCTTTGCCATTGACTCCTACATGAGGCACTGAGCGTTGGTGTTACATAATGATCAGAGTTGGGGGGTGAGATCGGGGTGTCAGTTGTTAGTAGGGTGTGAATGTGTGGTGACTGAATGAAGGGATGTCTTGGCCTTGGATTGGGAGGTTGTCACTTTGTTTGGCAGGGAGTGTTAATAACGGCTTGCTTGTTGAGTTGTGAATGCTCTCAGACTGTTGTGGCTCATACCTTGGAGTCTCCTTAACTGTTGAATTTGTATGAAGAAAACCACACAGTATATTTTGCAAGAAATGTGGATGCAAATGTAGATCTTGAATGCTCTCTTTGGTAGGTGTTTTGGTGTTCATGTATTCCATTCCTTTATTCATTTAATCTTCTCTTTCTTTTTGTTTTACATCTTATTTTTCTTTTCATTCATTTAGTCTATCAAAGAATTCATCTGAGTAGAAACTTTAAAGGCCTTCCATGATTTTCTTTGACTTTCTTATCTGTTGACTACTGTTTGCTTAAGGTTATGAAGGAGGCATCGTTGGACTTGGCTAAGTAATGAGTCTTTTAAAGTGCAGAGGAAATGATTGGCTCCTTTACTTTCCATCAAAACCACTAGGGCATGATGGAGGTGCTAGAGAGGGAGTGTTGAGTGTGCATTGGTATTTTTGCATCTTATTTTGCTCCTTCAGGGTGACTTAAGAACATTTGACTTGCATAGTAGAGTGTTGGATGCTTTTGTGTTTGCCAAGAGTACTAGAGGATGATGGTGTTAGTGAAGGAGTGTTAGTGTGCATTAGTAAGCTGGCCTCATCTTTTGATCCTCATTGGTGACTCTTATGAATACTTGACTCACAAAGTAGTGTTAATAAAGGCTTTAGTGTTTACCAAGACCACTAGACAGGGATGGAGATATTGGTGAAGGAGTGATGGATGTGCATTGGTGGCCAAGCTAGGGTGACTTAAGAACATTTGACTTGCATAGTAGAGTGTTGGATGCTTTTGTGTTTGCCAAGAGTACTAGAGGATGATGGAGGTGTTAGTGAAGGAGTGTTTAGTGTGCATTAGTAAGCTGGCCTCTTATTTTGATCCTCATTGGTGACTCCTATGAATACTTGACTCACGAAGTAGTGTTAATAAAGGCTTTAGCGTTTACCAAGACCACTAGACAAGGATGGAGATACTGAAGGAGTGATGGATGTGCATTGGTGGCCAAGATAAGAGCGTTGCTGTTTTGTGTTTTGTTAGTGATGGTCCTTCTGTTCGATATGTTTGCTAGATAATTGCATCGTTTCTTCTAGTTGTCAAGGTGATCCTGTTTTTTTTTTAGTTATGTTTGTTAGATCATTGTTTCTTTTAGTCATCAAGTGTTGTTTGTGTTAGTTTAGGGACCAATAGAGTGTCTTCGTAGTTTCATTCTCATCTGTTCAAGTGTCATTTGTTGGCCTTCACAAAATTTTCTGGTGAGATCTTAACACTTTGCATCCCATATCTGAAGGGCAAACTTTCATTGAGATATAGTTTGTTTTGGAAGCTGTATATATGTATATGTATGACTAATGAGCAGAAGTTTTGTTATAATTATATTTTGTACATACATATAAAAAATCAGTACGCTGTCTAGTGGTGATTTTGATTAACCCCCCAAGACAGTAATCTTATGCAAGTGTCCTATTGGCTCTCCTTTCCAGCACTGGGTCGTATTACAAGTCAAATCCGAGAAGTTATGTGTCCCAACAGAGTTATTCATCCCGAACTCTGTAGGGACCCGAAACTTCTCAGATTCGACTTGTAACATGGCCTATGGTGTTGTAATCTCCTTGTTAGGGTTATCTGTGGCAAAAAATGGATTCTACAGACACTAGTGCACAAGTAACTCAACAAAGTGAAATGTATTAGAACAAAATTGAATGTTAAGGCCAAGGAACTCTATCTGTAGTGAATCAAAGAGAGAGGTTTCGGTGGAATCTGACTGTAGTTAAAACAAAGCATCGTAATTGTCAGACAGAGAGAGGTAAGCGACAGATGCTGATGCAGTGTGGTTTCTGCCCAGTGATCCGAAAGCCTTACAGCACCAGTTCTCCTTACCAACATTGTCCTTCTGTATACTCGAATTAGTCGACAAATTAAAATGCAGGTGGCTAAGTGGTTAGTGTGCAGGCCCAGCATTCACCACGTGATGGACGACACGGGTTCGACTCTGCCGCTACCACTTGGGGGATTTTTCAGTCACCACCGAGTGGCTTAAGACTACCCACATGCTGTCCTGAAGACCACCCATCAACCCAGACTCTAGAGGAAACCAAGTGAATCAAGAATGAGCTATGGGGGGGCAGCATGAGCCAAGAAAAGATGGTGCCACTATAAAACACTTGCCTGCGCCACGACGGGCTGGGGCCAACTACCATCCAGGCCCCACAAGAAAGCCTACCAGTGCTATAGGCTGGCACGGGAAAAAAAAAAAAAAAAAAAACTGGCTCATTAAGATATCCAGATTAATCAAGTATTTGAAATGTGTTACAAAAAAATGGAAAGTTTTGGCCGAGGACCTCTAGCTGTAGTGAATCAAATGAAGGTTTTCCTAGTCTATGGCTGAAAATGTTTTGTTGCATGCAGGCCAGTATTCACAAACATTTCAGGACACTCCCCCACACATATTTGATAGGGCTTGTTTGTAGGGATGGAGGGTTTTTCCATGGGTAGTTTTGTGAGGCCAGTGATAGTCTGAATGCATGCTAGCTATTGTCCTCCTTGTTGTCTATATCAGGGAGGGAATGCAGTGAAGAGGTCTTGCTTGTAAATCTACCTAACAAGGCCACAAGGATATATGATTGAATTAGAATGAAGCAAGAATGAATGAGAGGATGATTTGCACAGGAGCAGAAGTGTGTGTTGTGTAGTATGCGTGTGTGTGTGTGTGTGTGTGAGAGAGAGAGAGAGAGAGAGAGAGAGAGAGAGAGAGAGAGAGAGAGAGAGTAAATGAAGGAAACAAAGATGAGGAGAGAAAAGAAAGGAAGGCAGGAAGAAAGAAAGACGAAGACAGAAAGAAAAAATGGAGAAAAGTAAGAATGAGGAAGAAGAGAAATGCAAAAATAAGAGAAGGAAGGAAGGAAACACACAGAGAGAGAGAGAGAGAGAGAGAGAGAGAGAGAGAGAGAGAGAGAGAGAGAGAGAGAGAGGAGGAGGAGGAGGAGGACAATGGAGGTGGAAGCTGATCTTGCACTAAGTAAAAGAGGTCATGAAGTGCAAGATATGTCTAGAGAGAGCTTAAGTTACGCAACATTAACACCCGAGGGGGGGGAGAGAGAGAGAGAGAGAGAGAATACTGATTGATACACAGATAGATAGAGAAATAAATATAGAGAAAAGGAGATATTGACAGATAGATAAGTAAGGATAGATAGAGGAATAGGTTGTTCGTTGATGAGATCGGGAGAGGTGGAGGAAGAGAGGGAAGGCGTTCTGTGTAAGTTAGGTGATGGAAGAGTTGGGTGGTTGGGTTTTAAGGAAGAGGAGAAGATGGAGAGGGAGAGAGGGATGGTGGTGGATGTGTTAGGAGGTGCGGTGTTGGACGGATAGGTAATAGGGGGAGACCTGGTGATTGGGTCTTGGGTTAAAAAAAAAAAAACTCATATTCGTTGATCTCGGAAGAGGGGGAGGAGGAGAGGGGAATGGAGAATGAGAGAGAGAGAGAGAGAAAAAGAGTGGTGGATATGAAACGAAGGAGAGGAAGAAAGAGAAAACGAGGTGGATGAGAGATGAAGGAGGAGGAGGAAGTAAAGAGGATGAAAAGGAAGAAAGAAAGAAAGGGTGATGGGTCTGAAAGGAGAAGGAGGAGGAGGAGAAGAAAGAGAAAGGGTGGTGGATTGAGATGAAGAGGGAGGAGGAGGAGGGGAACGAAGAGGGAATTAAAGGAAAGGGGGGAGATAAGAGGGATGGAGAATGGGAGATAGAGAAAGACAAGAGATGAAGAAGAAGGCGAGAAAGAAAGAGATAGATGATTGGTGTGTTAAGGGTTGGGTGGATGGATGAGTGGATGTGTGAGGGGAGCCTGGTGGTAGTGGTCGGGGCTCTGAGTGGACACGTCATATAATCATCCACGTAAAGGTCTGGGGATCCCTCAACACAAGTCAGTTCGTCAGTATCCGGAGTGAAGTGAGCACAGTGTCTCAGGGCCATTCCTTCCGTCGCCCAAGTAAACATATTTGACAAGGCTTTAGTAGGAGTTGGGGGCATTTTCAAGGGTGGTTCAATGATTCTGGTGGTAGTTTGACCCTTCTTCTGCACCGTGAACCTAAAATACCACTCATAAGAACTTGACTGATCTTCTCTTTGGCCTTTGGAAATAGTTGATGTCAGAAGATTATAGAATGTGTGTGTGTGTGTGTGTGTTTGTGAGAGAGAGAGAGAGAGAGAGAGAGAGAGAGAGAGAGAGAGAGAGAGAGAGAGAGAGAGACTTACCGAAACTAGCCTACTATTCTTCATTTTTTCTCATCCCTTTCGTCTTTCTCATCTCTGTCTCATCCTCTGTTCCTTCTTTTGTCCTCTTTCTTGTATCTCCTTCACCTTTCGTCTTTCTCATTTCTCATTTTCACAATCATCACCTTCTAAATCCTCCTTTGTTTCTGGGTCTTCTCATCTCTCCAATCATCACCTTTTCTTTCTTCCTCCTCCTTCTTCTTCTTCTTCTTCTTCAACTTTCGTCTTTCCTTTCATATTTCCACAATCATCACCTCCTTCTCTTCCTCCTCCCTCACCATTAACGTCTGTCTCCTTCTTTCTCTCTTTCTTGTTTCCTCAGTCTCATTATCTCTGTTCTTTCTCATTTCTCCAATCATCACTTCTCCTTCTATCTCCTCTTTCACTATACCTTACGTCTATACCTTCTTTCTCATCTCTACATTTATGACCTTTTGTATCCCCTCTTTCTTCATCTTCTTTCATTACTTGTTGTTCTCATTTTCATTACTTTAGGCAGAGTGCGACAATACGTTTCTTCTTGGGCCGCTGCTGTTTGAGGTTAGCTTATGTCCATCACGTTCGTTGTCCATTGTTTTCTTGAGGTCGTAGTGTGTTGTTGATATGCGGCAGCTTGGTAATTCGATCCTCCCTCCTCTCACTTTTGTTTTATCTTCTTCCTCCTTTTTCTCCTCCCCATGCTCCTTTTCTTGTCTTCAGCTTCATTTTCGTTTTCTTCTTCATCATCTTCTTTCTTCTTTCTTCTTCTTCTTCTTCTCCTTCTCCATGTCCTCCTCCTTCAGTTCTTTTCTTCCTTTTCTTCTTCCTCTTTCTTTTTTCTTTCTTCTCGTATCGTCCTTATTCTCTCTCCTCGATCCTTCTCCACGTCTTCCTTTTCATATCCCTTTCCTTCTTTTTTTACACTCATCCACCAAGTATATATCGAATTTTTTAGCTGTCTACATCAATCAATCAATCTTCTCGTTAAACGGACTCGTCAAATGCGTCTGTGGACCATAATTCAAAAGGGTCCAGGCACACACACATATTTGGCAAGGCTCACGTCGGGGCTGTGGGCATTTCCGCAGGGGCAGTTTTATATGGTGGTAGTTGGGCAAATCTAATGTACTATACAAAGAACCCGGAAAAAACACTGATTATAACACATTTCACCTCATTTTTTGGCCTGTTGAAATATTATGTTACGGACTCGCCTAAGAAGAATATCAACCATAGTGTTTGGTCGATATTGTCTGCAGACGCTTTCACCCCTCACCTCAAGTATTTCCAAAGGCCAAAGGAGATCAGTCGGGTTCTAATGAGTGCTTCTTTGAGGTTCATGGTACAGAAGAAGGGTCAGACTACCACCAGGGTCTAAAAACTACCCCTGGAAGTGCCCCAAACTCCTACGAAAGCCTTGTCAAATATGTGTGAATGGTTGGATGCCGAAATGTTCAAGAATAAGGTCCTCTCATCCTCCGCCTCTAACATCAACTATTTCCAAAAGCCAAAAGGAGATCAGTCGGGCTCTAATGAGTGCTTTTTTTAGGTTCATGGTACAGAAGAAGGGTCAAACTACCACCAGGGTCTAAAAACTACCCCTGGAAGTACCCAGAACTCCTACGAAAGCCTGGTCAAATGTGTGTGTGCTAAGAAGCTCCGAGAAAACTACCACCAGGGTCTATAAAACTACTGGAAATGCCCCTAAACTCCAACGAAAGCCCATGGTCAAATGTGTGTGTGCTAAGGCGCTCCGAAAAAAAAAAAAAAAAAACCTACCACCAGGGTCTATAAAACTACTCCTGGAAATGCCCCCAAACTGCTGAGCATAAAGTTAGGAGAGTTATGCTACAGAGTGATTCATTATCTGGACGTCAACACTTTAATGTCATTGTTCCTCTGTTCAGTATCTCTTCGGCATTGATGTCTGCGGTGGGGGGGTGGTTAATTGGAGGTAGGCTACACGACCGGAATTTGATGAGTATCCAGTGTGTGTGTGTGTGTGTGTGTGTGTCGGAACGCCTGTCTGCATGATGTGGTTTTGTTTATCCTTCAGGCACGCGAGGACACAGGAAGCGAGGCGGGATATGGGTGAACAGTTTAGATAAGGAAACCGATCATATAGTCTCGCGAACAAGGCTGATAAGGGCGGAGTACAAGATATCAGCCTAAAATTAAAACTAAGCATCTGGTCTTTCTCGGACAAGGCTAAGGTATTATTGTTTGCGCATATTTCTCTTCTTTTTTCCTTCTTTCCTTATTCCTTCCTTCCTTCCTAAGTGTAATGCTGTTCCTAACTTGCTTCCTTCCTTCCTTTTTTCTTTCATTTTCCTTCCATTCTTCTTTCCTTCTTCCCTTCTACCACTTTGTTGAACGCATATGCTGGGTGAAGGGTATACCACGTGACCACCATCGAATATTGCAAGTGGTTACTACATCCGCTAAAAGAATTGGAGAACCACATTTTCCTTTGTTTTAGAGCGAGGTTCACCAAAGTCCTTTTCGCCCCCCAAAACCCCACTTCTCCCCTCCCCGCAGTGTATCAGAAGGAGATGGCCGAGTAGTCAGGGCGCGAACGTGGTAATCCCGAGGTCCTTGGTTCAAGTTCTTCAGTCAACCCTATCTTCAGTCACTCCGGTTAAGAGGAGCACCGGGGAGCAGCATGGGTCAAGCAAGAGACATACATCACGGCAGCCACTATAAATATAATTCGCCTGCGCCAAGGGGCTCTCACACATTCCCGGTCCCGGTCCCGATCGTCCCCGATGACTCCCGATAAGCCGATCGCCGGTCGATCGGCTGTAAGATCGGGAATGGTCGGCGGCAGACCGCCGGTGCACCGCCGGTCGACCCTGAGGACCGTAGACGCAGCCCACCACCACCGGTCAACTTTAAAATTTTCAAAGATATCGGCGATGTTCCCGGTCGACTGGCGGTCAACCGCCGACAACCGACGGTAGACCGGCAGTAGACCGGCGGTAGACCGCGAGTGAACACCTGTGTCTGACCTGGGGATTAGCAAGGGAGGAAGGAGGAAAACGAGGAGGAACAGGTAGGAGCGAGGGATGAAGGATGAAGGGAGATGAGAGAAAGGAGGAAGAGAAATGGGTGAGAGAGAAAAAATAGAAAGATATATGTATATATATTAGAGAGAGAGAGAGAGAGAGAGAGAGAGAGAGAGAGAGAGAGAGAGAGAGAGAGAGAGAGAGAGAGAGAGAGAGAGAGAGAGAGAGAGATTTTATGCACACGAATTAATTTAGGTATGAAGCTGCTTATTATAAACATATAAAATCACCCGGCACGCGTCTCTACACCCAAGCAACATGCCCACAGCTATAGAAGACTTTTGAAGATCAAATAATGGCAGAGGACCAGATTACACCATCACTAAATGATTCGTGGGAGCGAAACAAAATCAACTTGTTCACAGAGGAGGAGGAGTTGGTTGAGTAGTACAAGGAGCAAGTGTTCTGAATGGCTGAGTGGCTGGTTTATAAATTACTGGATGGTTGGATTATAGATGGCTGATGACTGAATTGTTGGATGGCTGAGTTATAGATGACTGAATGACTGGTTAGCTGATTTATATAGATGGGTGAATGAATGGGTGTTGAGGTTGTAGCTGGTGGTAGGTGGCGTCAACAGGAGTCGGAGCTGACTCCAATGCGAAATCTACGAGGCAACACTGCAACACTTGCAGCAAAGAGTGTACGTGATCACCTGCGTGATTACTACAATTCAGATGCAGGAGCAGTCGCTTGACAAATGGAAGCAGTCTCAAAATGAAAGGTAAGCACTATGAAAATCAGTTATAATTACATCTTTGGAACTGCAGTGTAAAAGTGTAGGGCGGTAAAGGAAATAAGAGTTATTATTTATTTATTCATTAAATCTAACACACACAACATGATGGCTGAATATAGGGAAGTAGGATGGGCGGAAACACGGAGCGGAAAAGATGAGGTTGACAGGTGACAGCAGCCGCTCCCTTGTTTACCAGACCTCACCTGATTTGGTTTCACAACAACCAAGATTAAATACTGGGCAGGGCATGTCTGCTTGATCTCACTCGCTGGTGGAGCGAGGTGCTAGTAGGGCCTCTCCCTCCAGGGATGAATAAGTCGAGGTTGAAGGTGTGTGGGGAGTGCGAGGGCGTGGCTGCACATCCGCACCAGGGTGTTGAGGCTGGAGCTGGTGGTAGGTGGGGAATGTAGGAGGATAATACGAATGTCTCTTCTCTGCGTCCATGGCCTCACCCACGTTGCCCTACGTTTCTTCTTCTGTATTTTTTTCAACCGTCTATTTTCCATCAGACATACAAGCGTCAACAAACTTTGGTCACTGTCCACGTCCAATTTCAGGAGTTCAATTTCGCGTTCACGAGAGCTGAGGAAAGCCATTGCGATGTCAAACTCACGAATGATCAAAACACCTGGACGGGCGTGACAACGAAAGTGTTTGCTCGTCGATGTGCCGCAGGTCTGCCGCCGGTAGGCCGGCGGTCGACCGCCGACTGACCTGCTGCCGTCGCCGGTCGGAGAAATCGAAAATCGTATATGGTCGCCGGTCTACCGCCGGTAAACCGCCCGCTGACCGGCGGTAAGCCGCCGGTCTACCGCAGGCAGACCGGCGGTAAGCCGCCAGGACGCCGATCCGGGGATTATTGCCTATTTTGTCGGCGGCCAGTCCCCGATCGGCTTATCGGGAGTCATCGGGGACGGTCGCGACCGGGACCGGGAATGTGTGAGACAGAGGCCATTCACCAGCAGGTCCCCCAAGATAGCCTACTGCGCGCTATAGGCAGGGCATCAGAAAAAAAAAAAACACTAAGACCCACGCAGCTCTGAGCACTGCCAAGACTGCTTCAAAAAGGTTTATGGGTTGTCAGGTCACTGTGTCACTGTCAGGAAAGAACAAAAGGGAGTCTTCGTATAATGCTTAACTCCTGACGCGCGTGTGTGGCCTTACCCAGGGCTGTACTACCTGTCTCGTCCTCTCCGTCATGCCCCTAACAACAACAACAGCATCCTCCAGTTTTGATAGTCATGGCGTGAGGCGTGTTAGCGGGGCGCCCAGCAAGATCTACATGGGTGGGTGTGGTGTGGTGGTGAGACATTCATTGTCAGTCCTTGCGGTGTTGAGGGCGGTGGTGCGCGTGAGTTGCCTTCTCATTGTCCTGAGGTGATGCGCTTTGTCGCTACTAGGCATGGCTGGTGGGATGTTAGGTACTGGTGACTTACTGACTGACTGACTGACTGATTGACTGAGTGACTGATTGATTGGTTGACTGACTGACTGACTGATTGACTGAGTGACTGATTGATTGGTTGACTGACTGACTGACTGACTGACTGACTGACTGACTGACTGACTGATTGATTGGTTGACTGACTGACTGACTGAGTGACTGATTGATTGGTTGACTGACTGACTGACTGACTGACTGAGTGACTGATTGATTGGTTGACTGACAGACTGACTGACTGACTGACTGACTGATTGACTGAGTGACTGATTGATTGGTTGACTGACTGACTGACTGACTGACTGACTGAGTGACTGATTGATTGGTTGACTGACTGACTGACTGACTGATTGACTGAGTGACTGATTGATTGGTTGACTGACTGACTGACTGAGTGACTGATTGATTGGTTGACTGACTGACTGACTGACTGACTGACTGACTGATTGATTGGTTGACTGATTGACTGACTGACTGACTGACTGACTGACTGACTCCCTTCTTTTCTTCTTTTTGATTTCCTTCCACCCGTTCTTCCTTTTTCTTCCTTCTTTCCCTCTCTCCTTCCTTCCTTCCTTCCTCCCTCCCTCCCTCCCTCCCTACTACTACTACTACTACTTCTACTACTACTGTTTCTTCCAGGATATGGTGAAGAACGCAACAGCAGTGAACAGCATGAACGGAGAGGAACGTCACGCGATATGCAATATAACGCCAGAGTGAGTATTGCAGTGTTACCGTTGTGTTACTGTTGTGTTACTTTTGTGTTACTCTTGTGTTGCCGTTGTGTTACTGTTGTGTTACTCTTGTGTTGCCGCTGTGTTGCCGTTGTGTTGTGTTAGAGTGTTAATTTGTGTGTAGTAAAGACATCTTCAGTTACTTAGATTCATATTTTAACGAAGTATTGTTGAGAGTTGAAAATAGATAGATAGATAGATAGATTGAGAAAGAGAGAGAGAGAGAGAGAGAGAGAGAGAGAGAGAGAGAGAGAGAGAGAGAGAGAGAGAGAGAGAGAGAGAGAGAGAGAGAGAGAGAATAGGCGCAGTAGTAGTAGAAGTAGTAGTGGTAGTAGTAGTAGTAGTAGTAATGGTAGTAATAGTAGTAGTAGTAGTAAGTCAGTAAGTAAGGAAGGAAGGAAGGAAGAAAGAAAAAAAGAGAGGAAGAAAGAAAGAAAGAAGGAAAGAAAGATAAGATAATAAAAAAATAATAATGATAATAATAATAACAGTGATAATGATAATGATGATGGTCCAGATCGCAGGAGGACCCCCCCACCCCCGCCCCCCCAGACTCGGCGCCCCCCACCCCGCCCCCCGCCGGCCACAACGACCTGATATACACCGTGGAGGACGTGCCCCCGTGGTACCTGTGCCTCTTCTTCGGCCTCCAGGTGAGAGGAGAGAGAGAGAGAGAGAGAGAGAGAGAGAGAGAGAGAGAGAGAGAGAGAGAGAGAGAGAGAGAGAGAGAGAGAGAGAGAGAGATAATCATTTTTAGCTTCATATTTCTACATGTCACATTTTTCATTTTTAAATACCACTGGAACACTTGCGCTTCCTACTAATATTACACAGGTATAGAGAGAGAGAGAGAGAGAGAGAGAGAGAGAGAGAGAGAGAGAGAGAGAGAGAGAGAGAGAGAGAGAGAGAGAGAGAGAGAGAGAGAGAGAGAGAGAGAGAGAGAGTTCAAAATATATATACATGTCAGTCACCAGGCAAGACGGACGTGCTTGGGCAATAATTAGTAAAAATAAATAAATAAATAAAATAAAAATGTCAGTGAATAAATTTGTTTCTCTTTAAAAAAAACAAAATATTTCCTCTACCTCACACACCACAGCGCTCTACCTGTTGTGCCACGAAGGTGTGTATGTGTGTGTGTGTGTGTGTGTGTGTGTGTGTGTGTGTGTGTGTGTGTGTGTGTACCTCAATTAACCCTTCTCTTTCCCTTTCCTTCCTCCTCCTCCCTCTCAAACCCCCCTCCTCTCCCCCCCCCCAGCACTACCTGACCATGGCGGGGGGCACGGTGGGCATCCCGATCATGGTGGCGTCCTTCTTGTGCATGGCTGAGGATGACCCGGCCCGCAGCGCCCTCGTGTCCACTGTGCTCTTCCACTCCGGCCTCGTCACCCTTCTGCAGACCACCTTCGGCATACGGTTAGTGGTGGGTAGAGAGAGACAGAGAGAGAATCAGAATCAGAATCAGAATGCTTTATTCCATTAAACTACAATGTACAATGGCTTTTCTCTTAATTACTAAATACTTTACATGTAATATAGATATCATATATAAGACTTTCTTTAATTAATCTTTTATCTTAATTACTAAATATTTACATGGGATATCATATATAGGAACTTACTAGATATAATACATATGTACGAGATAAGTGTATATTACGTCCTTCACGCGTTCTTTAGCAAAAGCCTCCTTGAAGAGCGTGAATAGTTAGGGCTTTCTTGAAGCTCGTGAGTGACGGGAGCTCTTTTATATTAGGGGGGAGCTTGTTCCATGCTCTTGGTCCACTTACTAATAGTGACCGCGCACCATTGTCTGTTCTCACTCTTGGGATAAATAGGTCTCCGTTTTGTCTCGTTACAAGTTCGTTAATTTGTGTTACATATGGTAAGTTTAGTAGCCACTCAGGATAATATTTATGGGTCACTTTATACACCATTATACACTGATCGAATTTCACTTTTTCTTTCATCTTTATCCACTTTAGTTCTTGTAACACAGGAGTAGCACGGTCGCGTCTTTTGTAGCCCCCAGCAGCAACTTTGGCAGCGAAGTTTTGCAGTTTTTGCACTCGCTGCATGAGGGTCTCATTGGTGTTGCCCCATATTTTTAGTCCGTAATTGATTACTTAACACTAGTGTCTTGATAACAATCACTCTGGTGGCCTTATCAAATATGTCCTTAATTCTGTTTATGAACATTATTACCCCTATTACTTTTTTGTTGAGTTGATGTATGTGTGTGTCGAACGTCATGTACATGTCAAAGTAAACACCCAATATTTTAACATGTTTGCTTATTGGTATATCACTTCCGTCAAAGTTGATGGTCATATCATCTGGTAAGCTCGATAACAGTTGCCGTTTGCCGATAAATATAAATTGGGTTTGTTAGAATTCAACATAAGGCCACTTTTTAGGAAGTAAGTCTTGGCATTCGACAGTGTTACTTTAGCTCTGGTTATTAGCTGGTCTATGTTATTAATGTTGTCACTGTGGATAAACTGTGTGTCACCTGCGTACTGAACCAGTATACAGTCGCTGATGTGATCGGAGATATCATTAACAAAAATAGTAAAAAGAATAGGGCCAAGGATAGAGCCTTGTGGGACTCCATGTGTTATTAAGGATTTGGGTGATATGTGATTGTTTAGCCGGACTGATTGAGTTCTGTTTGATAGGTAGTCTTGGATCCAGAAAGGGTCTATACGTAGTTTAAGGCATCGCTGCAGTAAAATGTCGTGAGAGAGAGAGAGAGAGAGAGAGAGAGAGAGAGAGAGAGAGAGAGAGAGAGAGAGAGAGAGAGAGAGAGAGAGAGAGAGAGAGAGAGAGAGAGAGAGAGAGATTGATTGCTTGATAGATGAATAGGTTCGTAGGTAGATTGATTGACTGACTGATTGATTGATTGTTATAGGATAGGTCGATCCGTAGGTATGTAGATAGATAGATAGATAGTTAGATAGATAGATATTGGCCTTGTATTATCTCCTTATATTTTTGTGTACAAAGGTAAGAGAGAAAGATAGGGAAGATAGAGGGAGGGGAAGGAAAGGGTTAGGGGAGAGAGACGGAGATTGGAGAGGAAGGAGAGGGGAGGAGAAAGAAAGGAGTGTGGAGAGAGAGAGAGGAAGAGGAATAGGTTGATGACTATGAGTGTAAATTGTGTGGAGGGGAAGTGGGGGGGGGGGGGGTTGAGGCCCTTCACTACAGAGGAGAGGGAAGGGGAGGGAAGTGAAGTGAAGGGAAGGGAAGAAAATGGAAGGGGAGGAAAGGAAAGGGAAGGAAAGGGAAGGGAATGGAAGTGAAGGGAAGGGAAGAGAAGGGAAGGGAAGGGAAAGAAAGGGAAGGGAAAAGAAGGGAAGGGAGAAAAAGAAAAGGAAAGGAAAGGGAAGGAAAGAGAAGGAAAGGAAAGAAAGGGAAGGGAAAGGAGGGGAAGGGTGGGGAAGGGAAGGGAAGGAAAGGGAGGGGAAGGGAAGGGAATGGAAGTGAAGTGAACGGAAGGTAAGGGAACTGAATGGAATGGTATGTAAGGGAAGGGAAGGGAAGGAAAAGGAAGGGAAGGGAACGGTACGGAACGGAATGGAAGGGAAGGGATAGGAAAGGAGAACTGAATGGAATGGTATGTAAGGAAAGGAAAAGGAAGGGAAGGGAACGAAACGGAACGGAATGGAAGGGAAGGGATGGGAAAGGAAAGGGAAGTGAAGGGAGGGGAAGGGAAGGGAAGGGAGGGGAAGGGAAGGGAAGGGAGGGGAAGGGAAGGCTTATCAGGACACCCAATTGACGGAAAGAAAAAAATGGTGCAAGACTCGAGTTGGAAATGTGAGCTGATGTAACCTAATCCCATATATTGTTCTCTCTCTCTCTCTCTCTCTCTCTCTCTAACTTCTTTTCTTTAGACCCTCCATACCCCTTTTTTCTTCTTCCTTTTTCTTCCTCTTTCTACCCCACCGTCTTCCCTTTCCCGTTTTCTCTCCTTCCTCTCTCTTCTTCGCCCTTCCCTTCCTTTCCTCCTCCTTTCTACCTCTCTCCTCTTCGCCCCTTCATCCACCCCCGTTTTCTTTCCCCAGGTTGCCCGTCGTTCAAGGGGGGGACTTCGCCTATGTAGTGCCCACGATCACGCTTCTCACGTCCATCCATCCACCGTGCGCCGCCCTGCCCTTGGCCAACATGACGGCGGCGGCGCGGGAGGAGGAGTGGCTGGGCCGGATCAGGGACGTCCAGGGAGCCATCGCGGTTGCCTCAGTGTTTCAGATCGTCCTTGGCTTCTCAGGTGAGGTTTTGAAAGGGTGACTGTGCTATTGTTGTCCTCGTCTTTCCAAAACTAAAGACGTTATCCTCATCTTTCCAAAACTATATAAAAAACCGTTATGGTAATCTTTCTAAAACTGAAGACATTATCCTAACATTTCCAAAACTAAGACTTATCCCTCGATGAATCAAAACCCTTCTCTTCCCCACCCCCCTCTCTTTCCCCATCCCTTCTCACCCTTCTTTCTCCACCCTCCCCCCCTCTTCCCCACCCTTCCTGAGTGGTCAGCGTGAAGGCGCCGTGTCCTGCAGTACCCGGCTTCAAGTCCTGCCCGCCACTACAAGCTGATTATTTTCATTCGTCGCCGAGTGGCCTAAGACTTCCAAAATGCTATTAGAAGACCACCCATTAACCTCGAATTTAGCGACACTCTCTAAAGAGGATCAAGTGGAACTCCAAGGGGCAGCAAGAGCCAAACAAGAATGGCGCCACTGTAACACACTTGCCTGCGCCACTAACAGGCCCATCATGAAAGCCTACCGGCGCTATAGGGCAAAAGAAAAAAAGATATTCAAATCTTTCCAGAACTAAAAATGCTATTCTAATACTGCCAAAACTAATGACTTCTGCCCGTATTCATAATTAAGCGTCTCGGCACCTCAGTTCGCCTGTTTGAAAAGACTCTCGTAAAAGTTTTTGGGATTGTTATGGAGTGTTCTGGGATCCTGGTGATAGTTTTACCCGACTTCTGCAAATTGAACGGGAAAAAGTCCCCCATGAAAACCCGGTTAATCCTCCCTGTGGCCTCGGGAAAGTGTCGTAATGGGAGCCCGATACGTTTAAGAATACATGGGCTTGCCTCCTAATCTTTCCAAAACTAAAAACGTTACCCTAATCTTTCCAAAACTAAAAACGTTATCCTAATCTTTCCAAAACTAAAAACGTTATCCTAATAATTCCAAGGCTAAACACACCCACTTCTTAATTAATCCGGTATTTCACGGGAACGAATTTGCTCGGGACCCAGACCTTCGGGAGGTTAGACCCTGCATATTCACACACACACACACACACACACACACACACACACACACACACACACACACACACACACACACACACACACACACACACTGTAGCTCAGACCCTGCATATTTACACACACACACACACACACACGCGATAAATAGCACTTGCTCATGTCGGGAGGGTACCTGCTGGCGATTAGGAGTGATCACGCGATCAGGCCGTGGTGGTGAATTACACACGCACACACGCACACACATATATATATATATATATATATATAGAGAGAGAGAGAGAGAGAGAGAGAGAGAGAGAGAGAGAGAGAGAGAGAGAGAGAGAGAGAGAGAGAGAGAGAGAGAGACACACACACACACACACACACACACACACACACACACACACACACACACATATATATATATATATATATATATATATATATATATAGAGAGAGAGAGAGAGAGAGAGAGAGAGAGAGAGAGAGAGAGAGAGAGAGAGAGAGAGAGAGAGAGAGAGAGAGAGAGAGAGAGAGAGAGAGAGAGAGAGAGAGAGAGAGAGAGAGAGAGAGAGAGAGAGAGAGAGAGAGAGAGAGAGAGAGAGAGAGAGAGAGAGAGAGAGAGAGAGAGAGAGAGAGAGAGCTATCTATAAACTACTATAAATAAACTATCTATGAAGCTACATATAAAAATTCAAAGTAGTACAAAAAAGGAGAGAGAGAGAGAGAGAGAGAGAGAGAGAGAGAGAGAGAGAGAGAGAGAGAGAGAGAGAGAGAGAGAGAGAGAGAGAGAGAGAGAGAGAGAGAGAGAGAGAGAGAGAGAGAGAGAGAGTGTTTAAGGCTGATGACGTCATTGAGATGGGAGGAGCATAAGAACTAGCCGGCGAATCAGGGTGAAGTGAGGCGCCCGGGCTATCGTGAGCAGAAAATAACCTCCCCCCCCTATGATCCATGAGCAGTGTCCCTTCTGTCAGCATTTGCTTACGGACGGGGCCTGCTCAACCAAAATCGTTCCAGTGAAATATCCGCTTTAGCGAGAAGGTATACAGACTGGTGGGCGTTGAGTCTCGTTGTTAGTACTGACTCGTATTATAAGACATTCCGCCGCCCAAGAAAACATATTTGACAAAGCTATCCTAGGAGTTATGGGCATATCCAGGATTAAATTCTTGACCCTGGTGGTAGTGTGACCTTTCTTCTGTACCGTGAACCTAAAGAAACACTCATTAGAACCCGACTGACCCCCTTTTTGACCTATAGAAATAGCTGATGTTAGAAGCGAAAGTGTCTTATGATACCGACCTGTCTTCGCAGGCTTGGTTGGGGTTCTGCTCCGTTTCATCACGCCCCTGGCCATCGCTCCCACTGTGGCGCTGGTCGGCCTCTCCCTCTTCGACGTCGCCGCCAGCAAGGCCTCCTCACACTGGGGCATCTCTTTCATGTGAGCGGCAGAAGTAGTAGTAGTAGTAGTAGCAGTAGTAGCGGTAGTAGTGGTAGTAGTAGTAGTGGTAGTAGTAGTAGTTGTAGTAGTAGTGGTGGTAGTGGATAGTGAATGAGTATACGGTGTAAAAAGAGTTATAGACATACATAGACTTGTTTTAGTATATAATATTTGTGTTTTTTTCAAGTTAAATGTTTGTATTTTTTTCTCCTCCTCCTCCTCCTCCTCCTCCTCCTCCTCCTCCTCCTCCTCCTCCTCACCTTACTCGTCTTCCACCTCCTCCTCCTCCTCCTCCTCACCTTACTCGTCTTCCACCTCCTCCTCCTCCTCCTCCTCCTCCTCGTATTCCTTCTCGTCGTCATCTTCCTCCTACTCTCCTTCTTCTTCTTCTTTTCCCTCTTCCTTTTCTTCCATCACCACCTCTTCCTCTCTTCCTCCCCCTCCTCTTTTTCCTCCTCCTCCTCCTCCTCCTCCCCTACTTCTCTTTTTCCTTCTTCCACTATCACCTACACATCCTCCTCCTCCTCCTCTTTTTTTTTATTCCTCCTCCTCCTCCTCCTTTACTTCTTTCCTTTTTCTTCTTCCTCTACCACCACTTAATTCTTCCTCCTCCTCCTCCTCCTCCTCCTCCTCTTTTTTTATTCCTCCTCCTCCTCCTCCTTTACTTCTTTCCTTTTTCTTCTTCCTCTACCACCACTTAATCCTTCCTCCTCCTCTGCCACTACCTCCTCCTCCTCCTCCTCCTCCTCCTCTTCACAGGACGATGGCTTTCATGATCCTGTTCTCGCAGTACCTGAGCCGCGTCGAGGTGCCCGTGCCTGTGGTGGCGAGGGGGGGCCGCGGCCTCTCCTTCGGTAGGGCGAGGTTCTTCAAGTGCTTTCCGGTAAGGGCTTTTTCATCCTTCTCCTCCCTTTTCCCTCTTTCCTTTGCCTGTTTACATGTCTTTACTTTTCCTTTTCGGCCACCCCTCATACCTCTGTCCTTCCTCTCCCTCTCCTTCCCTTCCCTTCCCTTCCCTTCCCTTCCCTTTCCTTCCTCTCCTTCCTTCCTTCCTTCCTTCCTCCCTTCCCTTCCCTTCCTTCCTCCCTTCCCTTCCCTTCCCTTCCCTTCCCTTCCCTTCCCTTCCTCTCTCTTTACCTTTTCTCTTCGGCCATCTCACGCCTCTTTCCTTTCTCTCCCTCTCCTTCTCTTCCCTTCTCTTCCCTTCCCTTCTCTTCCCCACAATATCGAAATTTGCTGATGACACTAAGGTGGGGGGAAAGGCCCTCACAAAGACCGACTGCGAAATCATTCAGAAAGACCTCAATCACATTATCGAATGGTCGGAAAAATGGCAAATGTCCTTTAATGTTGACAAATGCAAAGTCATGCACATTGGGTCCAGAAATAGTAACCACACATACATCATGAATGGGAGACCTCTGCAAGCGATGCAGGAGGAAAAGGATCTTGGAGTCACTATCAGCAGTGACCTGAAACACGCGAATCACTGTAAAAAAGCATACAACAAAGCCAACACTATGCTCGGGTTCATAGCGAGGAACTTCGAGTGTAAAACGCCAGACGTGATGCTATCCTTATATAATTCCATGGTAAGACCGCACCTCGAGTATGCAGTACAGTTCTGGTCTCCTAATTACAGAAAGGACATTGATTTACTGGAAAGGATTCAGCGACGCGCCACGAAAATGATACCAACCTTAAGGGCTCAACCGTACGAGGAACGACTCAAGCGACTCAATCTCTTTACATTAGAGAAAAGACGCCTACGAGGAGATATGATTCAAGTCTTCAAGTATCTGAAAAATTCAATAACGTCGATTACTCCAATTTCTTTGAATTGCAAACCAACCTAAGAACTAGAAATAACGGTTTACCCATTCAGTCTAGTCGATGTAACACAGACATCGGAAGGAGTTTCTATTCAAACCGAGTCATCCGTCACTGGAACAATCTTCCTTCAGAAGTAGTAAATGCGAATACTATCAACTCCTTCAAATATAGAATCGACCGTCACTTCGCTGCGTCGGGAGTAAACTGAATATTGAGTTGCTTTCATCTGCTCCTCAATATCGAGGCGCTTTCATCTGCTCCTCAATGTCGAGGTGCTTTCATCTGCTCCCCAGGCCCCAGGCTGTCGAGCAGATTAAATCACCAAAGCGGGCAACCTCGTAATGAGCCAATAGGCTTTCTGTTGCCTGCGTTTCCATGTTTCCATGTTTTCATGTTTCCCTTCCCTTCCCTTCCCTTCCTTCCTTTCCTCTCTCTTTATCTTTCCTCTTCGTCCATCTCAGCACACCTCTTTCCTTCCTTCCCTTCCTTTCCCTTCCCTTCCCTTCCTCTCTCTTTACCTCTCTCCTCGCATCGCTTTCCAAATAGCACATCATTTATTTCTCTACCCTCTCTCTTATGTCCTATTCCATGCAGTTATCTCTCTCTCTCTCTCTCTCTCTCTCTCTCTCTCTCTCTCTCTCTCTCTCTCTCTTCTCTTCGTTCTCCTCCTTCTTTTCCTTCCAAGTAGCAGCAGACATTCCTTCCTTTTCTGTTTACTCTTTTCTACTTACTTAAGGGCATATTTTCAAACACTTCGGCGCCCAAGCATATAATTGTCAAGGCTTTCCGGGGAAGGACTTATGTTACGACCCTCAATAACACGTACATAACCTGTATTCACTGGATGTGCTCTTGTTTTGCTGTTGTTTTAGTTGTACTTGCTTTGTTTCCTTCCCTTGCTTGACTTGTAAAAAAAAAAAAAAAAAAAAAGCTATCGGGGCATATTTTAAAACATTTCTTCGGTGGCGCCCCAGCTAGCATATGATTGACAAGGTTTTCTTTTCTTTCCTACAGGTTCTGGGTGCCGTACTCCTGTCCTGGGGCGTGTGTGGCGTGCTGACAGCCTTGGAATTCTTCCCCCCAGGCTCCCCCGCGCGCACTGACGCCGCGGGTGACATCATCAGGAATACCCCGTGGATCTTCGTGCCTTACCCAGGTGAGTGACGCGTGGGAAATTGGGTTTATCCTCTGCATCATAACCTTTTTTTTTTTCTCCTTCATCTCAAAATTTTCAGTTCTACACAACCCTTTCTTTTCCCTCCTCACCTCAGTACTCGCCTCTCTCCATCCTTTTCTTTAATTAACTTTATCTTTATCTTAACTTCCCCTGTTTTCCTCTTTCCGCATTTCTTCAACTTCCCATTCTTTTCCTTACACTCGTCACCTCAACATTCCCCCCCTTCTCCCTTACGTCACTATCCATTTCTCTTCAGGTTTATTTACTCTCTTTATCTTAACTTTCCCTGTTTTCCTCTTTCTGCATCTCTTCAATTTTCCATTCTTTTCCTTACCCTGGTCGCCTCAACATTCCCCCCTTCTCCCTTACCTCGCCATCCATTTCTCTTTAAGTTTACTCTCTGCATCTCAAACTTCCCTTTTTTTCCCTCCCCATCTCTTTTTCGCACCATATCCTTTTCTTTACCATATATCTACACTTCAACTTCGCCGTCATCCCCTTCCCTCTACATCATTATCCATCTTAACCCTCCCCCCTCCCTCTGTCACCCCTTCCTCCCCTCACCTCACCCTCTCCTCCGCAGGGCAGTGGGGGTGGCCGAGCGTGACGGCGGCGGGCGTGGTGGGCATGCTGGGCGGCGCCGTGGCCTCAATGACGGAGAGCATCGGCGACTACTACGCCTGTGCACAGATGGCAGGTGCGGGGGTGGGGGGGGTGTTGGAGGGGGAGAGGGGAGGTTGTGTGTGGGGGGAGGGGAGGGAAGATAAAGTGTGTCAGATGTGTGTGTGTGTGTGTGTTTTATGGGTCAGATTTCGGTTAGCAAAAAGACACTAATAATTAAACTTTTCAACGCTAACTATGAATATATGTAGTTATTAAGGTGGAGGAGGCAGTTTTTTGGGTCGGAAATCGGAAAACATAGGTCCCGGCGTCATATTATAAGACACTTCGTCGCCCAAGAATACCTGCAACAATAAACTATCAATCAATCAATCAATCATTTTTGACAAGGCTTTCGTAAGGGTTGTGGGCATTTCCAGGGGTGGTTTTATGACCCTGGTGGTAGTGTGACCCTTCCTCTGCACAAAAAAATTAAACAGTAATAAAAAAAGCCCGCTACTCGCTGCTCCTAAAAAAAAAATATATATATATATATATATATATATATATATATATATATATATATATATATATATATATATATATATATATATATATATATATATATATATATATATATATATGTAGTTCATGTGAAAGGCGGAAGCTTCTGTTCATGACTTGCATTGAATGGATCGAGGCGATGAGACGGTATTCAGTATTATTTTGTTGAGGAAGTCTGTGTTATTTTTTTATATTAGTCATTTATCTTTATTACCAGTCATGTATTAAGGGTTTATAATGGCGCAGGGATGTATCTCTATAACCTCTGTGCATTTGTTTTTTTATGCTTTGTATTGTTTTGTTTTGTTTATTGCGTGGACAACAGCTTTATGAATGTGGTGTTGGATCCTTTTATTAAATTGTCAGGCACGCTTCACTTCTTCTTGTTCTTTTTCTCTTTTCCTCATGTTTTTCTTCTTCTTCTTCTTCTTCGTTTTCTTCTTCGTCGTCTGCTGATTTCTTTTTCTTTTTCCTCTTTTTTGTTCTTTTTCTGGTTCTTTTTCTCTATCTTCGCTCTCTTCTTCCTTCGTGTTCTCGTTCTTGTTCTCTCCTTCCTCATTTTTTTTTTTTTTGCTTTTTCCGTCTGTTTTTCTTCTTCTTTTTTTTTTCTTCTTCTTCTTCTTCTTCTTCTTTTCTTCTTCTTCTTTTTGTTCCTCTTGTTCTTCTTGTTTCTTCTTCTTCTTCTTCTTTTTTTGTTGTTGTTGTTCTTCTTCTTCTTCATCTTTTTTATGCTTTTCTTCTTTTTTTCTTATTTTAGTATTTCCTTCTTCTTCTTCTTCTTCTTCTTCTTCTTCTTCTTCTTCTTCTTCTTCTTCTTTTTCTAATTCTTCTTCTTTTAATTCTTCTTCTAATTCTTCTTCTTCTTCTTCAATTCCCCAACAACATATTACAAGAGGCTTCGATTCAGTTAACAAATCCTCTATAACCTCACCTCTCTTCTTCCTCCGCCTCCTCCTCCTCCCCCAGGTGCCCCCCCGCCCCCGAGGAGTGCCATCAACCGGGGCATCGCCGTGGAGGGCCTGGGGTGCCTCCTGGCGGGGCTGCTGGGGACGGGAAATGGCACCACCTCCTGCAGCCAGAATATTGGGGTCATCAGTGTTACCAAGGTAGGTGTGTGAGCCTGTCTGTTGGGGGGATGGGGGGTAGGGGGGGGATGGGGGTTGTGTGGTGTGTGGAGGGGATGGGAATGGGGGTTGTGTGTGTGGAGGGGGGGGAGTTGATCTCGTGGTGGATTCGTTGTCGCAAGAAGAAGAAGAAACGAAAAAGAAGAAGGAGAAAAAGAAGAAGAAGAAGAAGAAGAAGAAGAAACAGAAGAAGAAGAAGAAGAAGATGAAGAAGAAGAAGAAGAAACAGAAGAAAATGAAGAAGAAGAAACAGAAGAAGAAAACTAGAAGAAGAACAAGAACAAGATGAAGAAAAAAGAGGAGGAAGAGAAAGATAAAGACGAAAAAGAGGAGAAAGAAAAAGAAGAAGAAGAAAAGAAATATAACAAGGACAAGAAGAAGAAAAAAATATTGGATTAGTCTATAACAGTGATGCAGGTTTTGGTATACGGCTGCAAAACCTCACAACACCCCCCCACCCCCACCCCCCCACACGCACAACCCCCACCACACCTCCCCACACACACAGGAGATGAGACACATTAACCCCCAACTGCCTAGCCATCCGCCCTTCCAAATCTCCATCTCTTTTCTTCGTCAAGTTAGCGCCCAATATACTGACCCCCAACACCCATTCCCCGACACCCGGTATACCTAATCACAGCCGGGTGGACAGACAGGAAGGAGACGTGAAGGAGACGAGAAGACAGATCCGTTCTTTCAAATCCCTTTCTCTTCTTTTTCTTTTTCTTCTTCTTCGTCTTCTTCTTCGTGTTCTTGTTTTCTTTTTTTCTTGTTTTTCACCTTCTTGTTCTTCTGCATCTTCGTCTTTTTCTTCTTCTTCCTCTTCTTCTTCTTCTTCTTCTTCTTCTTCTTCTTCTTCTTCTTCTTCTTCTTCGTGTTCTTGTTTTCTTGTTTTGTTGTTTTTCACCTTCTTGTTCTTCTTCATTTTCGTCTTCTTCTTCTTCTTCTTCTTCTTCTTCTTCTTCTTCTTCTTCTTCTTCTCATTCTTCTTCTTCTTTCTCTTCTTCTTCTTCGTCTTCTCATTCTTGCTCTTCTTCTTCTTCATCTTCTTCTTCTTTTTCTTCTTCTTCTTCGTCGTCTTCTCATTCTTGCTCTTCTTCTTCTTCTTCTTCTTCTTCTTCTTCGTCTTCTCATTCTTGCTCTTCTTCTTCTTCTTCTTCTTCTTCTACTTCTTCTTCTACTTCTTCAGGTCGGCAGTCGTCGGGTGGTCCAGTTCAGCGCTCTCATCCTCATCGCGTCGGGGGTCTTCGGTAAGTGCGGGGCCTTCTTCGTTACCATACCGGAGCCCGTGGTGGCCGGAGTCTTCATCATCATGTTCGCGATGATCTCCGCCGTGGGTCTCTCGGCACTGCAGGACGTCGATCTCGCCTCCTCCAGGAACATCTTCATCCTCGGGTACTCTCTCTTCCTCGGCCTCCTCCTCCCGAAGGTTCGTGTATGTGGGAGAGAGAGAGAGAGAGAGAGAGAGAGAGAGAGAGAGAGAGAGAGAGAGAGAGAGAGAGAGAGAGAGAGAGAGAGAGAGAGAGAGAGAGAGAGAGAGAGAGAGAGAGAGAGAGAGAGAGAGAGAGAGAGAGAGACTTACATAGACTTACATAGAAAATCAGACCACACAGACCCCATGGTCCAGACTTGGTGGTCTGTCCTTAAACCTAAGTGATTTTACATTAATCAGAAGACTCCAAAACGTTGCATTTCTACTCTAGTTGATATTAAGTTGAAGGAAGTGACGGTCGAGCTTATTTTTGAAGGAGTCAATCGTGTTACACTGGACCACTGATGATGGGAGCTTATTCCATTCTCGCACTACAACGTTGGTGAAGAAAAATTTGGTGCAGTCTGAATTTACTTGTCTACATCTGAGTTTTACGCCATTGTTCCTCGTGCGCAAAGTGTCATCGATCATAAACAATGTTGATCTGTCTACATTCGTGAAACCATTAAGTATTTTAAAAGATTCGATCAGTTTTCCTCGGAGGCGACGTTTCTCAAGAGAGAACATGTTAAGGGTAGAAAGCCTTTCTTCGTAGGATTTGTTGCGCAAGGAAGGGATCATTTTCGTTGCTCGACGCTGAACACCTTCTAATTTAGCAATATCCTTTGCATGGTGGGGATGGGGGACCAAAAGAGAGAGAGAGAGCGCTACAAATTCCTGTCCCATCCATTCATCCTTTCCTTCTCTTATATTCCTGATGTTTCTGCCTCCAGTGGCTCGCGCAGCATCCCGAGGCCCTCCGTACAGGCTCCGAGGCCGTGGATCAAATGCTTCGGGTGCTGCTGCAGACGCCGATGGTGGTGGGGGGCGTGACGGGCGGCCTGCTGGACAACACTATCCCGGGTGAGACGCTGCAGGGTTACAGAGGAAGGGGGAGAGGAAGGAGGGAAGGGAGGGAACATGAATACAAGGAGAAGAGAGGGATGGGGGAAGAAACGGTAGAGGAAAGAAAGATATTGGGGAAGGGAGGATAAAGGAGGAAACGGGAGTGGGGGGAGAAGAAGGAGGGGAGGGAGGGAACACGGATACAAGGAGAAGAGAGGGATGGGGGAAGAAACGGCAGAGGAAAGGAAGAGAAGTAAGGAAGATATTGGGGAAGGGAGGACCAAGGAGGAAACGGGAGTGGGGGAAGAGGAAGGTGGGGAGGGAGGGAAGGGAGGGAACACGGATACAAGGAGAAGAGAGGGATAGGAGAAGAAACGGTAGAGGAAAGGAAGAGAATTAAGGAAGATATTGGGGAAGGGAGTGGGGGGAGAGGAGGGAGGAGAAGGAGGGGAGGGAGGGAACATGGACAGAAGAAGAGAGGGATGGGGGAAGGAAGGAAATTATGGATATAGGGAAAAGAGAAAATAATAGAAGGAAAGAAGAGATGATGAAAGGAAAACAGTTGAGGAAGGGAAAGGATTGAATAGGTATAGCTTAACCTCACTCTCTCTTTCTCTCAGATCACTATATATACAACCTCACGAATATAATAACCTGTACCAACTTATACAACACACAGTGACGCCTTCTAAACCACAGGCACGGCAGAGGAGCGTGGCCTGACGAAGCGGAACAAGCACTTGCAGAGGGGGAAGGAGGAAGCTATGCAGGCGCTCCGAAGTCCTACGAGTGTGTGCTACGACCTGCCCTGGATCACACCCTACATGAGGAGGTGGGTGAAGGCTACGGAGATGAGCACTGAGGCCATGTAGCTATAATGACCGCCCCTGTTCCCTCCCTTCATCCCATATCACCTTCCTTTCCTTTCCCTGCCAGTCCCTTAACCCATCTCTTCCTTCCAATCTTGAAATCAGAGTAGGAATGTTGGTAGACTTTCCTAAATTGTGGTTGATTGTGGTGGGTGAGAGGAATGGTTATAGTTGCAATAGAAAGCCAAATAGTTGTAGTTTATAAGGTAAAAATCCAGTTCCGCGCCTATTAACGTAACTCCGGATTATTGCTTATTCTTTCACTTGCTTGATCAAAAGGTAAAGTTGGGATCATGCGCTGTTATCGATGTGGCCGCTGTGCTCATCTCCGTAACAATGATCCTTCAGCTTAATTGATGTGCTTGTTTATTCGAGGACTTAGGTGTATCCGTTTGACTGTATTTTCTTCCCATTTTCTTTATTTATCACGCACAGAGTCTCGTGGATGCGGTTCCTTCCGTTCTCCCCGACGTTCGACGAGGCGGGACACTCTAGCTGCATGTCGTCCCGTTGTAAAGATGAAGAGGAGCAAGACCAAGACCAAGACGACCGCTGCTTCAAAACCAGTGCCGTTACAAAGGCGAAACTCCCGACCGACTACCGAGGCGAAAAAGTGATGTAATAAACGAGAAGAGGAAAGGAAGGAAATAATACATGGTGGTTTGTCTTTGTTTAATCCTTTTTACACAAGATGGCGCTTTAAATCTGTGAGGAAGAGGAGGAAGAGGAGGAGCATGGCCAAGACAAACAAGCTCTTTCCGTCACCTCAACCCAACGAAATACCAAAAAAACACAAAAAAAACAACAACTTTGCACTTATTGGAAACTTGATTAAACCACCTAACTACCATTGCCACTTTCCCTCATCTCTTATTTCCCTTGTGACATCTATATACTCCTCTATTACCTACTCTCTTCTTCTTTTTCTTCTTATTTTACTACTTTCTACGCTTTCTTTTCTTCTTTTTCTACTATTCTTAAACCACATAATTACCGTTGCCACCTTCCCCCATCTCTTATTTCCCTTGTAACGTCTATATACTTTTCTATTACTACTCTCTTCTTCTTTTCCTACTTATTTCACTACTTTCTACACTTTCTTTTCTTATTTTTTCTACTTATCTTCAACCGCCTAAGTACCATTGCCTCTTTCGATCAATCTCTATATTCCCTTCAACGCCTATAATCCTCCCTTACCATATCTCTTCCTAAGTCTTCTTCTGTCCTTTACTGCTCCTCCATTGTACTTTTTCTCTTCTCTTTTCTTCTTTTTTTCTGCTCATCTTAAACCACGTATAAGTACCATGGCCTCATTTCCTCTGTCTCTTAATTCATTCCCTTGTAACGCCTTTGTTTCTTGATTATCTGCTATCTTTTTCTGGTTTTTCTGTTTCTCTTTCGTCAGTGCGCCTTATCCTAATCCTCATTTTCTCTTGATATTCGTTCTTATTCGTCTTCTTTTTCTACTTATCTTTCCTCAGTGCGTCTATTTCTATCCTTATTTTGTCATGTTACTCGTTGGTGTTTTCACGGTGAGGATGGAAGGCGCGGTGAGATTTTCGTCATTATTATAAGACATTTTCGCTTCTCACATCACCTATTTCTAAAGGTCAAAGAGGGGGTCAGTCGGGTTCTAATAAGTGTTTCGTCTGGTTCACGGTACAGAGGAACGGTCAAACTACCACGTACCAGGGTCATAAAACTACTACTGGAAATGCCCCAACCTCCTACGAAAGCCTTGTCAAATAGGTGTTCTTGGGCCACGAAATGTCTTATAATATGCGACCCCATGTGTGCTTCAAACTTTTCGAACCGTGAGCTCAAGTCTTATTTGTAAGCCTCACCTCTCTAACTACCCATTTGGAAGTCTCTCTCTCTCTCTCTCTCTCTCTCTCTCTCTCTCTCTCTCTCTCTCTCTCTCTCTCTCTCTCTCTCTCTCTCTCTCTCTCGTACCATTTTGTGTCTCGTTATCAATACCAAGATCTATAGTAACAGGTCTCCTCACTTTACCTCCACTGCGCAGCCTGTGACGTCAGCTGGCTGTGAGACAGTGAGGAAGACGGGGAACTATTCTATATTCCCCGTTCTCTCATTGCGCTGCCGTTCTCTCTCTCTCTCTCTCTCTCTCTCTCTCTCTCTCTCTCTCTCTCTCTCTCTCTCTCTCTCTCTCTCTCAAGAATACCCCATATTAGCCCCCAGATGTTGATGCTGTCATTATTATTATTAGTAGTAGTATTGTGTGTGTGGTGTGTTTACTCACAAACGCAAATGTACGCATAACAGCTATAATATTTTGTATATCTCGCTACTTCATATTTTTTCTACATGTAATTCTTATAATGTGCCTTGTCAATGGCTATGAGTAGATACCCTCTACTCCATTCTTATTACTAGCTTACATGTGTGTGTGTGTGTGTGTGTGTGTGTGTGTGTGAGAGAGAAACTGGGAGCGACTGCCAGCTAGCTGTTACTACACGGAGGTTGGAAGAGCGACTGACCCCATCGGCCCCGCTGAACCTACCCTCGAACAGCCTGGTGACGTGAGTGCGCCAGCATTTGCGAAAATATGTCGGAAATGAGGAGACCTGGTACTGTAGATCTTGATCAATACGTGAGGAAGCGACGGCCTAGAGAGTGAGTATTTAAGCTATATTAACCCTTACTTTCCGTACTTTTGAGACCTTTCATTTGGCCCGTAACCTGAGACGCTTTCAAGAGATTCGATCGGGTTCTCACATGTTTTTACGTTTGTGATGCAGAAGCCTTGTCCAACTACTACTAGGCTTTTAAAATTACCCTCCTTGGAAATACTAACAACCTCTACGGAAGCCTTATATTATGTGGGTGCGTAAACTCCGACGTGTCTGAGAATATGACTCAAGATATGCTTTTAGTGAATGTTGACGAGGTTAATAAACTATCAACTGTGATCTCTGCAGTATTTTACTTTAAGGACTAGTATTTACTCTATCTCTGTATTCATTCCCATCTAGTGCTTGGGCAGTGTTCTCCGTCCCCACATTTTATTGTCTTATTGTCCAGGGGGAGGTACCGCCCCCTCCCTTGTTGTGCTTTCCTTCCTACCATTGTATCTTTTTAATTCATCCTGCCTGGGGGTTGGGATGGCATGTTCCTCCCTTCTCCCTTGTTGTTTACCTGCAACAATAAACTATCAATCAATCAATCAATCGTAAGATGGGATGCCACACGAAACAGTGGCCCCGGCGATGACTGAAAATTATTGTCAGCTTATAGGGGCGGACGCGGCTTGAGCCCGGGTTCTCCAGGACGTTGCGCCCACAAGCTAACCACTCAGCCAACGCCGGCAGCCTCCCTGGTTTACTCAAGCAAACTAAGTAAAATAAGCAAAAATAAATTAACCGAGGTGACCAGTGACACTGAGGAAACCGTCCGCAGAGCCAAGACCGAGACCGAGATGACGTCACGCGTGTCAACAAGGAAGGGCCGCCGCGCCGCGCGACTCGAAGCGGGTTTGTTTCCCCACAGCCTAACTAGCCCCATAAAACCACCCAAGAAGAAGAAGGGTTTGTGTTGGCGAGACTCACGGGACGCTGCTGCAGGTGTGTGGCTCTGAGGGACGCCAGAACAGGCTGGAGGGGTGGGGGGGAGTGGCTGTGGTTTGTGCTTGCTCGAGGAGGAGCGTTAACCTTTTCTTGATCGTGATAAGTAATGCGCAGGTGCATGACACGCATATTTGGATTGGTGTCCGTCCGCCTCCCACGCCTTGTGGTGCTGCACACTCACCGGGCTGCGTGGTGTGTGTGTGCCTGTAAGGGTGCGGCCACACTGTACATGGTTTGCTGGGAGGGTAGAGGGTAGCGGGTCAGAGGCAAGAACAAACACATGTTATCTACTACGAGTGGCCATACAGGACGCGGGTAGCAGGTAAGCTTGGAGGGAACCCGCTACCCGCGTCCGGTATAGCTACTCGTATTAGATAACGTGTTTGTTCTTGCCTCTGACCCACTAGGCATTCCGCTACCCTCTACCCTCCCAGCAAACCGCGTGCAGTGTGGCCGCACCCTAAGAGTGTTCCGAGGTGCTGGCGCGGCGTCCGGCTGTGCTTCTCCCCGGCACGGCGCCCGAGATAGGCGTCAGGCACCCACCCACGGTCTAATCACATGCTGGACTAATTACCGCCAGCAAGTGAAATGCTGAGATTTTTTGCTCTTTCCTACTACTCCCCCGGTCCCACACGTCCTCTGCGTGTATTGAAACACATGAGAAATTATTGATATGGTAAATCTTAGGAATAGCGGCTCCTAGTGGGTGCGCGTTTGGGGCACGGTGTGGTGGTAATTGCAACATTTCTAGCACGTACAACGGAGTTTTGACAAGCGGACAGGCGTGTTTATGTCACAAGGGTGTATTTTTCCATGCTGGCCTCATGATTTCTTCCAAGTCAATGGGCGATGAGACTGCGAGCTCCGGGGTGAAGAAAGGAAAGAGCCTGCGCGGAAAAATACACCCCTTGTGACTTAAACACACCTGTCCGCTTGTCAAAACCCCGTCGTATGAGCTAGAAATGTTGTAATTACCACCACACCGTGCCCTAAACGCGCAACCGCTAGTAGCCGCTATTCCTAAGATTTACCATTGATATTTTGCAGCTCAGTCTTACTAATCTTTTACAATGATGTGTCATACTGGCCCCCCCCCTCCCCCTTCTGTTTGAGGCCAAGCTTCACAAACCCCCTTCTTGCAAGAGGACAAGCTCCTCAGGTCACCCATGTTCAAATTAATCTAGCCAATCTGGTTGTCATCCTAAGGGTTGGTAACTCAAGCCTGTTATGAGTCCATAGACTGGAGCATCAGTACTCAGACTTTACCATGACTCGGCTGCTAAGAACCAGTGAAGGTAACAACTATTGGTGTGTATTTAGTTTTACACCCATCACACTGCATTCTGGTCACTATGTAGGTGGCAGTCACCTTCTCCCCCTCTACTGACAACAACTGCACCACACAGTGTCTGACATGTTTATTGTAAGCAAACAACAAATCTAACCTAGCCTAACTACTGTATCTAACATACCTGACGTAACCCCCCCACTTCCCCCACTGCCAAAGTGGGATGTGTTAGGCTGTGGTAATAAAATTTTAATATCAATATTTAGATTTTTTTTATCTGGAGGCTTCTAATTACTGCACAGCATTCAAAGATCAAAATGCAACAATGTCAATATTTACCTTGTGTGAAGTGGCTATCATAAATTCAGTATATATTAGCCCTTATTTTTCTCACATATCTGATTGCACTCCTCATCTTTCTTTTTAGCCATTTCCCATGGAAATGGCTAAATAAGGGAGTGAAGGCACCCTCTGTTAGGAGGTGATGTTAGGTCTGGTTAGTTTAAAATCAGGGCTGTGAGGGGGGTGAAACCCTCTTCCTTAAGGAGTTGATGTTAGGTTTAATAATATTTTTTAAGTTAATTCTTTTTTATAAATATTTGTGATACACTTCTTAATGCGACTTTGTCAATGTGATGGAGGCAGCGATGCAACTCTGACAGCACCAGCGTCCACCATCCTGACAGTCTTGTGAGAGCTCGGGTGCCTATTTTTCCTCATTTCTGTACATTGTGAGTCTGAAACTTTTATTACTGTTGAGTTTGATTTGTATGCTATAGATATGCATTACTTTTTACTGGAGATAACTAGTTTTTGAGTCTTGAGAAAAATTTAGGAAACTAGTGACATTTGCTGAGAATAGTTTACACGTTAATTGAAAACACATCAAAATATACCAGAAATAATCAGTTTCTTTTGCTATTGTGAGAGGGGTGAAGTTATAGAAATGTATAATTTTTTCTGACATGTCTTGTTGTACTCTTCATCTTTCTTTGTAACCATTTCCCATGCAAATGGCTAAATGTGGGGTTAAAGGGGGGGTTATCGTTAGGCCTGGTTAGATTCAAGTGAGGGAGGTTGAGGGGAGTGAAGCCCCTCTGTTCATAGGTGTTAGTAGGTTTTATTTAAGTTCAGAAGTTTAATAATTAATGATAAATACTTGTGATAAACTTTGCAATGTTTTCAGTATAGCAGTTAAGGCAGCTATGCCTTGATTCAGCAATCATGGTGCCGCTGGCCGCTTCTGCCCCGGCGTCTCCCGGGACAGGAGCGGCCAGCGGCACCATGCTTGCTGAATCAACACCGTTCCCATGGCAAGGAGCACCTCCTAAGCACAACGTAGCATCTGTGTGTAACGTCCTGGTGCCACTGGGCCATGGCGATACGACATACATTCACACATTCACATGTATGTTATAATATACACATTACACTGTGCCACCACCAGGCTCAGGGACATTCACTAACAGTTCCCTAAAACTGAAGTCTAAAGAGGCAACAATAACCTCAGTCACACACACGCACACACACAAAAAGTCTAAAGGCACCTTAGACAAACTTTTTAAATTTTTCTCAGTTCCCCAAAATTCCCAAAAATTCAAAAATTCTCATGGAATGTTTCCCAGTTCAAAATTCTGGGGAACTTTACAACCCTAGTTATAGGTCACAGTTGCTTAGTGAGCAGAAGTTTAAGATACAATGATAGCCCTACCCAGTGGCCATCCATCAAAGCCTGAATGGTAGAGTAGGGAAATTTTCTGGATTTACCATGAGTAGGCTGACCGGCCTCCTATAACCTCCTCAAATCCTCGTGTGGCAGCCATGGATCCCAACAGCACGGATAGAGGTTGAAGTTTTGAAAGAGGAAAGTTACCAAGACATATAAATTAGACACTCCTTTTAGATAACAATTCTTGCCACAAATGTATGGAACCATTTGTATACATAGCAGGGTGTCTTCAGGGGTGGCTGATATTATTATTATTATTATTATTATTATTATTATTATTACTTTAGGGAAATATTTATCCTCAGGCTCCATAATAGTGCAGAGACATCAGTAAGCTTTTCCTTGGATTAAACAGGCATGGATCAGTGACATATGAGCGACCTTATCACTATCATTATTACCAGTGACCATTACTATTATTATTATTGTTATAGGGGAATGCTTGCTTTCAGGCTCCAGTGATTTGAAGATACACCATTTAGTTTTCTTGCTGCAGGTGACAGAGTAATGGCATAACCTGTGAGACGGCTGTTGGACACGTTGACAGCTGAGGGTCAGGACAGCTGCGCAGGATGGCGGCGACATGCATCATGAAGCAGGTGGAGGAGCGTCATGTGGCCAACGAGATCACCAAGTGCATCTGGTCGCCCAAGATGGACCTGGTGGCCATTGCTAACATCAAGGGTGAGATACTTCTGGCTAGTTAGTGGTTCTTGCTCACCCAAATCAACCTCTCTGTAACATTCCATATCACCCACAGCCCATCACCATTCAAATCATCCACTCCACTACAGTCCAAATCATCCACTCATTACATTCCAATTTGTCCACATGTCCTTACCCACTCTTCCACCCACTTTACTCACTCCCACATCCATCCACACACCCATTCCACCCAGCAAAGTATGCCTCACCCACCCACAATCATTCCACCTCCAGAAAAGGTTAACTTCACTCTTCCAACCACTTTACTTGCTCCCACACCCTTCCACACACCCATTCCACCCAGCAAAGTATGCCTCACCCACCCACAATCATTCCACCTCCTGATAAGGCTAACTTCACCTCCACTTCCTTCCACTTTAAACAAAATTATCCATTTATTCTTCCATCCTATTCACTCGTTTCCACACCCATCCCACTCACCCATTCCACCTTCACACCCACCCCATACTCCACACTTGCTATTCCACCCATTTGACTCCTTCCCACATTCATCCACTCACCCGTTCCATACTCAAACATACCACACCCACCCACAATCATTCCGCCCTCACACACCTACCATAACCAACATCCACCCCATACACCCTAAACCACCACACTCCCCACTCGCTATTCCACCCACTTTACTCCTTCCTACTTCCATTCCACACTCTTGATCATACCACACCCACACCCAGTCATTCCACCCCCACACAATAACTAAGCCTCCACTGACCTCACCATCCTCACCCACTTATCCCGTTCAAAAATTTTCCGTACCAATACTACCTCTAACTTCAGCTCTACAGGGTGTATTACTAAACATTTCGTCACCCAAGTTCACATATTTGACAAGGCTTTCGTAGGAGTTTGTGGCATTTCCAGAAGTAGTTTTATGACCCTGGTGGTAGTCTGACCCCTCTCCTGTACCATGAACCTAAAGAAACACTCATCAGAATCCGAATGATCCACACTTTGACCTTTAGAAATAGTTGATGTGACAAGCGAATGTGTCTTATAATACCGACCTACATGTCTAGTATTAGCTTACTGGTACTGACTCTGAACTCTATTATCCTCAGGTCAGGTGGCGATGCACAGGCTCTCGTGGCAGCGGGTGTGGGTCATCAGCTCACCGGGAGAAGGGGTCAAGGTCACAGGGCTGGCGTGGCGACCTGACAGTAAGATCCTGGCTGTCGGCTACTCATCTGGTATGTTGTGTTGGTCTTTTCTCAGCTAGTTGTTGTTGTTTTGGGGTGAGGTTGCTAATTCAAGCACACTGTTCCAATCTATTTTTATAGTACTCGGGAAGAAAACTACCATGGGAAATTCAGCTGAGATATAAAAATTCATGATGTTTTTAACCTGTCCGCTGCGATTGGCATGGATTTGGCCTTCACTGGTAGCCTGGTAACATATACTCCCAGGTCTTTCTCTGCCTCTGTGGTGGATAGTGGAGTATTTCCCATGTGGTATTGGTATGCTGGATATCCCCTCCCAAGGTGCAGGACTACATTTTTCTTCATTGAATTGTAGCAGCCACTTTTTGTTCCATTCTTGTAGCAAATCTGCAGTCGAGGGGTTAATGAGGCAATCTTTATTTTGTTAGTTTGTTTGTTTATCTACCTCGCCTTGGTTATCCAGTTGGCACTCATGGGAGGAAGAAAATTACTAACTGTGTAAAATTTAGCTTGGGGTATAAAAATTAGTGGTTTCATATTAACACGGTAACAGCGACGGTCCAAATTTGTGGCTTTACCATGTAGCAGCGACGGGCCAAATTTGTGCCATGATTTAAACCCCCAAAAATAGATATATATAAACTGATCACAAATGCTTCGATATATGTTATGAAATGTTTTTTGTGAGTGATGATTTTTTCTCATTTTTCTCGCTTAGAGGGACCATTAAGAAACATGATCCCCGCTGCTACCGGGTTAATTAGTCGATCTTTATTCTGTCAATATATAGCTTGTTTGTTCACTTTGCCTCAGTTTTTCAGTTTGTACTATATGTAATGGGGAAAAAAAACTGCTGTGGAAAGTTTATTGTACGGATAAGACTTAATGATGTTTTTTTTATAAGTCAGTCTTTATGTACATTTATGGTCATACCTTGCCTTAGTTTTCTTTTTTTTTTTTTTTTTTTTTTTTTTTTCTGGTACAAGTAAGTTGAAATGGTGAGAATGGACTGGCAAATACTACCTCACTTTTTACTCATATTTTTCACATTTCCTGGATCTTTTTTTCATGGCAGCTTTCCTAGTCCATTCTGAGGTACCTTTTCTAGTCCATTCTGAGGTACCTTTCCTAGTCCATTCTGAGGTACCTTTCCTAGTCCATTCTGAGGTACCTTTCCTAGTCCATTCTGTGGTACCTTTTTTAGTCCATTCTGAGGTACCTTTCCTAGTCCATTCTGAGGTACCTTTCCTAGTCCATTCTGAGGTACCTTTCCTAGTCCATTCTGAGGTACCTTTCCTAGTCCATTCTGAGGTACCTTTCCTAGTCCATTCTGAGGTACCTTTTCTAGTCCATTCTGAGGTACCTTTCCTAGTCCATTCTGAGGTACCTTTCCTAGTCCATTCTGAGGTACCTTTCCTAGTCCATTCTGTGGTACCTTTTTTAGTCCATTCTGAGGTACCTTTCCTAGTCCATTCTGAGGTACCTTTCCTAGTCCATTCTGAGGTACCTTTCCTAGTCCATTCTGAGGTACCTTTCTTAGTCCATTCTGAGGTACCTTTCTTAGTCCATTCTGTGGTACCTTTTTTAGTCCATTCTGAGGTACCTTTCTTAGTCCATTCTGAGGTACCTTTCCTAGTCCATTCTGAGGTACCTTTCCTAGTCCATTCTGAGGTACCTTTCTTAGTCCATTCTGAGGTACCTTTCCTAGTCCATTCAGAGGTACCTTTCTTAGTCAATTCTGAGGTACCTTTCTTAGTCCATTCTGAGGTACCTTTTTTAGTCCATTCTGAGGTACCTTTCCTAGTCCATTCTGAGGTACCTTTCTTAGTCCATTCTGAGGTACCTTTCCTAGTCCATTCAGAGGTACCTTTCTTAGTCAATTCTGAGGTACCTTTCTTAGTCCATTCTGAGGTACCTTTCTTAGTCCATTCTGAGGTACCTTTTTTAGTCCATTCTGAGGTACCTTTCTTAGTCCATTCTGAGGTACCTTTCCTAGTCCATTCAGAGGTACCTTTCTTAGTCAATTCTGAGGTACCTTTCCTAGTCCATTCTGAGGTACCTTTTTTAGTCCATTCTGAGGTACCTTTCTTAGTCCATTCTGAGGTACCTTTCCTAGTCCATTCTGAGGTACCTTTCTTAGTCAATTCTGAGGTACCTTTCTTAGTCCATTCTGAGGTACCTTTCCTAGTCCATTCTGAGGTACCTTTCCTAGTCCATTCAGAGGTACCTTTCTTAGTCCATTCTGAGGTACCTTTTTTAGTCCATTCTGAGGTAACTTTCCTAGTCCATTCTGAGGTACCTTTTCTAGTCCATTTTTAGGCCATTCTGAGGTACCTTTCTTAGTCCATTCTGAGGTACCTTTTTTAGTCCATTCTGAGGTACCTTTTCTAGTCCATTTTTAGGCCATTCTGAGGTACCTTTCCTAGTCCATTCTGAGGTACCTTTCCTAGTCCATTCTGTGGTACCTTTCCTAGTCCATTCTGAGGTAACTTTCCTAGTCCATTTTGAGGTACCTTTTCTAGTCCGTTCTGAGGCCATTCTGAGGTACGAGTAAGTTGGAATGGTGAGAATGGACTGGCAAATACTACCTCACTTTTTACTCACATTTTTAACAGTTCCTGGATCTTTTATTCTTGACTTCTTTCCCACGTCATTCCGAGGCATCTCCTTTTGGATTTGTTATGGTTTTTGTAAATATTGTGATGATGCAGTAATCAATGAAGGTACAAGGTTATATATGCTGTTAATTTTATTGGTAGCATTTAATTTTGTTAACAGGCTATGTGACAGAAAATGACAATGTATGTGTACGTTTGTGTTTTGAGATGTTACATAGTGATAGAGAAGAGACATCTGGCTCACCAACAACCAATCAGCAGCGTCCCCACATACCCAGCTTGGAGTTAAGGATCCAGCTGAATGGGCTAAAAGGGGGCAGGAACTGAACTTACTACTACGTACATTTTTTTCATGTCAAACGAGTTTTTAATGAGAAACCCTGCACTGGAGGAAAAGGGCAAGAAAATAATCGAGCGAGCAATTTACTGCAAGACTTAAGTGTGCCTTGTCTTGCAGTGCCACAGTGACCTTAGTTTTAGAGATAAGGCGCAAAGGTGGCGAACTAGATGTTTAGTGCAGGAATCAAGTGTATTCCAGTTCTTGAGACAGCCTTGTGTTGCAGGGGAGGTGGTGCTGGTGGACATCGAGGACAGCAGCTCCGTGCACAGGCTGAACGTGAAGGCCGAGGTGACGTCCCTCAGCTGGGCCGCCCACATGCCTGAGGAACCCACCAAGGAGGACACAATATTTCAGGTTAGGAGGAGAAGGAAAGTGAGGGATGGAAGGAACAGAATTATCATCATCATCATCATCATTTCACTTAACGTCCGTTTTCACTCTTCTGAGTGGTTGGACACTTTATGGCTCTCCTCCATTCTACTCTGTCTTCTGCCCAATGCTCATCCAATCCCATCAATGCCAAGTCTTCCTGTATACACCTCCACGTTTTCCTAGGTCTACCAAGTGGTCTCCTTCCTTCTATCTTCAATCTCTCCAAAACTCCCAGCACTGTATCCTCCCCTGCTCTCTTTACATGTCCAAACCATCGGAGTCTCCCTTCTGATCACCGTTTCCAGGTCCTCTACTCCACATCTGTTAGCCACATCTGCATCCACCTGATCCCAGCCATATACCTCAGCATTCTGCGATCATTTGCTCTCAATACTTCCATCGATTTTCTAGTTAGAGCCCATGTTTCTGCTCCATACAACATAACTGATCTGAAGGCCCGTCCACACGATCGAGCTTACCGCTTGTGCCCGCTGAAAAACTCGCTTATGCCTGCTGAAAACCTAGTAGTTTTTCAGCGGGCACAAGCGGTAAGCCCGTCAATGGCCAGACCGCTCGCCTGTGCTCGAGGGCACTGCTCGATTGTGTGGACGGGCCTTTATACACACTTGGTACACCCCAGCTCTGCTCTTAGAGGGATGCTATGATTCACGAGTAGACTCCATATTAATTTTCAAACCTCTCTCCTCCATTCCTTCCTTCCATTTATTAAACTTTTCTTTCACTTCTTCTGCTGTCTCTGCATTTACTACCAAGTTATCTGCATACAGCAGCTCCCATGGTGCCTCTCCTCTTGCTTCCTTTGTTGCCTCCTCCATTACTGTTATAAACAAGAGCGGGCTAAGGGCAGATCCCTAGTGAACCCACACTCCAATTTCAAACTCATCTGATGTTCCCACCACTGTTTTCATTCTCAATTTTGTACCTTCATATAGTCCCATCACTGATTCAAGCAATCTCTCTGGTACTCTTTGCCTTTTCAATGCCCATCTTATAATTGCCCTTGGTACTTTCGAAGGAACAGAATATACAGTATTTGTTTTAAACAAACTTGGACTCATGGCTAGGTTATAATATATAAATAACTCCATGGCACCTCTGTGGTGTAGTTAGCAAGCATGCCTTGATGTAGTGTACCTCCCTGATGTGAAAAGCCTCCCCAACTCACTCAGTGAGTGGGGTACCTCTTTGGCTGACTGGTTGATGGCCTGTTCTCACAGAAAGTGAAGCTGTGCTATGCACACTATGCCACCATGTGGCTTTCAGTTGCTTCTGACTGTTCACACCAGATGCATAGCTATGCAAGCAAGCTTTACATGCAGTGTGAACAACCAGGCCCCAAGGTCACAGCAGATTGTAAAAAAGTTGAGGGGACATGGGATGACAAACAACACACATATTTGTTCACTACATAAGTTACAAGGGCACGGAGGGTTTCTTGTGAACTGAGCTGGTGGATCTGACATCATTGTAATAGTCAATGATTAGCATTATGCATCAACGCAACCTGAAAAATGCAGATTGGGTATTGTTCATGATTAATTTATGCAGCTGACACCCCTGAGGAGCATCACAGGCCCATATTCTCAACATTTCAGGGCTTACGACCCCCATTTGGTAAGGTTTTTATAGAGATGTGTTAGTATTTCCATGAGTAATTTTTTGAGCATTGTGATTAGTTTGACAAGGCTTCTGCATCATGAATGGGAAAAACACTCATGAGAACCCAGCCAATCTCCTTTGTGGACTTTGGAAATATTCATGAGAGCCAAAAGCATCTGAGAATATGGGTCTTAGGCAAGATCTGGGAGGTGGAAGTGGGATGAAATCTATATAAAACTTGACACAGACAACATCATGCTCAGTGAATCTAAGTATAGTCGGTCCAAATTAGCTTGGCCAATTTGCACCGAGAAGCCCCTCTCCCATTCTGGCTAAGCTCCGCCCCCCTTTCACCTGATTGGCTGTTGATGACATCATAGATTGTATCAAAGACACGTACCAAATATATATGGTTGAGATAATCTAGCTTCTTTCATGATTAAAAAATATTCGAAACGTAATTGAATAACGACACTCTACTTAAACAATTAATGACATCACTTAAGAAACAAAGTACAATCATAATACTGCAAGTTTTCAAGAGAGAACGGGCCCTGCAAAATGAGCACTGAAGGTGATGACAGTAGGCTATCTATAAAGTAATGCACACTTTCCGTCATTATTTCCTACATAGCTCATTCACATAGGCATACCAAATATAATCACATAAAAAATATATTCTACAGTAGCTTCATACAAGTAGGAATCATTGTATTGAGGAATAAGTTTCGTATCTGTGGCTGTTGTGCTAAGCGTAGTACATACATAGCCTACCCGTCGCTCCAAGCCCCAGATACATATCTTATTCCTCAATACAATGATTCCTACCTGTATTCAGTTATTATAGAGTATATTTTTTAAGCGATTATATTTGGTATGCCTAACGAAGTGAAATTACTTTTATAGATAGCCCCCTACTATCATCTTTCAGTGCTCATTTTGCAGGCCCGTTTCCCTTGAAAACTGAAAACTTGCAGTATTGTACTTTGTACTTTTGGATGTCATTGATTGTTTAAGTAGAGAGTGTCGTTCAAATTAAGTTTTTTATTTTTTTTTTATGAAAGAAGAGAGATTATCTCTCAACCATATATTTGGTACGTGTCTTTGATACAATCTATGATGTCATTAACAGCCAATCAGGTGAAAAGGCTTTCGCAAATTGGCCAAGCTAATTTGGACCAACTATAGTTCAACCATTGCTAACATGACGGGTCAGAGCAACCTATCTTAACCCGGTAGCAGCGGGGGAGCAACCTATCTTAACCCGGTAGCAGCGGGGATCATGTTTCTTAATGGTCCCTGTAAGCGAGAAAAATGAGAAAAAATCATCACTCACACAAACCATTTCATAATATATATCAAAGCATTTGTGATCAGATTAGTATCATCTATTTTGGGGGGTTTATATCATGGCACAAATTTGGCCCGTCGTTGCTACCGGGTTAATGTTCACTAATTTGTATGCACCATTCCATTTAGTCCTTAGGTTGGGGGAAAAATATTCTGATAAATACTCTGGAAAATTGAACTGTAGCATAAAATGAAAGTCAAGAGAAAAGTTGTATCATCAATCTTTATTTTGACTTTCATTAATATACCTCAGCTCCGTTTTCCATATTACTTTTTTCTCTCATGTGTATACTAACTAAATGGAGTGCTGCACATGAATTGGCACACACATCTTTCTAGAAATAATATGCAGTAACAAGTTGCCTTTTGTCATGTCACATTACAATATTCCTAAAGAAATGTCTACCTAACATTTTATATACCTGCGAGCTTCACTACGTAGTACTCGTATCTTTACTTTCTTACATTTTCTTCTTCAGTCGTCATTAGTCAGTATGTAGTATGTACTATTAGTAGTATGTTTCTGTTTCCTCAGCAAAATGCAGTTCAGTGGATGTGTCATAGCAAGGCAGTACAATGTTACCCTCTCTCCCCAGGACACCTCCGACAGCTACCTTCCCCCATTGCCGTCCCTCTCCAAGACTTACACAGGAGGCACCGGGGAGGACCAGGAGGAGGGCTGGCATGAGGGGCGCCTGCTGAGGGACCAGACCTGCCTCACACTCCTCACGGTGGGCACTGCCGCTGCTGCTGTCCACCTCTACGCCTTTGGCCTCTTCCACTGTGCCACCGTGGAGCTTGGCGACACAGTGCCAGGTGCAGGGCCAGTACTGGATGCCACACCCTCCCATGACCTGCATTTGCTCAGCTGTATGTTAGAGCGGCAGGCTGGGGCAGGGCGAGAGGTGGTCCATGCCACGGTGGAAACCTTTGTGCTGTCCTGCCGCCACCGAGAGCTGCATGCCCTCGCCCGGCGGTACGGCCAGATCCTGGGGCTGATGAGCTATGCCAGCCACACCCTCACACTACTTGAGGAGGCCTGGGAGAGCATCTTGCTGGAGCTTGACCACAAACTGGCCGATTATGCTCGCATGGTGCCCGAGGGAGGTGTGGCAGACTTCCTGGAGCTCCTGGTGTTTGGCCGCACCTCCTCGGAATTTGAGGTTTTCCTGTCTAATGAACTGACTGAAAAGGGCCTGAAAAAGCTGGGCCACTCCATTGAGCTGAGCTACTCCAACATCCAGAAACTGGTGTTGAGAAATGTACAGGCGGTGGGCCAGGCGTTGGTGCACCAGCTGAGTGCATTAATGGGTCTGGCTCGCTGCCATGACCGCTTTGGGATGCTGGGGGTGGGAGTGGAGGAGGAGGCGGTGGGGCGGGCTGTGCAGGAGGCCGGTGCTTTTGTTCTCAAGGCGGTGGAGCTGCAGCAGGTGATAGATGCTGCCATGACCACCTTCAAGGCATTCCTGCGCTGGCTGTACGTGGTGGTGCAGCGGGCGCGGGGCGAGGCCGTTCCGGAGGACATGACCCGTGGCACCCAGCAGGACCTCACCTACATCGCAGAGTTCCTCCATGATGGCCTGGAGGACACCCCCACCAACCCTGCTGCTGCACAGGGCGAGAGGCGGCCACGGTTTCGTCTGGAGCGTGTTGGCCAGTACCTGAAGGATGCGCCGCTCTCCTGTCCTCCAGAGTCTGGCCCCAACCCCTGGGTGGCCTTCCTGGAGAAGCACCCGACCCTGGCCACACACCCCATCATCTTCCCGCACCACCGCGACCGCTCCCTCATGCAGGAACGCAACAACCTGGCCAATGTGTTGGAGGACATGGCCAGCCAGCCCGCCCGCGTGATCAGCGAGGCGATCAGCGTGGCCTCCTGGGTGCCCATCGTGGGGGTAGAGGAGGGTGCAGCGGTTGGGGTGAGTCAGATAAGCTGCCCAAGAGACTCTGCCGTCTACACCGTGGTGCTGCCCAGCCCTGGCCAGTCCACGCTCTACTTGGCCCGTTGGCCCACCACGCCTGAGTCTCTGGTCCGTGCCCCGTTAGGGCAGAGACCTGCCCACCATGTGGAGGCTATGCCTTTTGTGTTTTCACGACTGGATGGTGTGCGGAGTGGCTCTCAAGATCAGACGCCTGCCAACTCCCTGCTAAAGCTCATGGGTGCCCAATTCTACACTGAGGAAACTCTGTCCGTCCTGGCTCAGGACCCGGCTGACCCCCGTGTGGCTCTCTTCATCCAGCTCTGGGTGTTGGCTGCAGCAGGAGAGCTCAAACCACTTGCTATGTGTGGAGACCGACCCCTTGCCGAGGCCGGGATCCCACCCCGTGATGCTGCAGCGCTGGTGGACGCCAGTGGCTTTCGGCGGCTGGAGGGCGGCCCACTCGCTTCCTTGGCTGTGTCAGGCTCCAGAAAAGTTGCTCTCCTCCTCTCAGAGAACAGACGACGTGTAAGGCTGTTTGAAATGGAGGTGGATGAAGATGACGATGATGACGAGGATGAGGACACTGCTGCCCAGCACGAGTCCATCATGAATGCCTCGGGTGCATCCGACGATCAGGCCGATGCTCTGTAATGTAAGGACAGTTAAAAATTTTGTATAAATAAACAAACAAATTTATTAGACTTATTTTTATTTTACCTGAGAAAAGTTTTGATAAAATTGGCAAATTTAGGAAAAGCAATGCAGTGTGATGCACATACTGGTAACTGTGGGATGTTCAGCAAATGGGTGAGGGGGAGGAGGCTTATGGCTATGGGTAAGGAAATAAGGCACCAGGCAGGAGGAGGAGGTGGAGGAAAAGACAAGCCAAACTTACCAACACAAAAAAAAAGACTATTACCTTTACAATATCAAAGGAATCTCACTAACAGAAACAGCAACAACATGTATTTGTGTGTCTGTATAGTGTTGACTTAAAAAAAGCCCACATTTAGGTTGACTGAGATGACTTGCAGACTCCTGATGCATCTATGCTTTTTTGTGCTTACTGGAGAAAGCTTGATGAAGGTACTGAGAAGAAAACGGAGGGCTGCAAGGTGAAGGAGAGCAGGAAATCAGGAGTAGGGAAAAGAATGAAAACAAATTATTGGAAGATATACTACACCTATGTTATATAATGCCTGGAGTCAACATCCATGAGAAAACAGGAATAAAGTTGAAAACAAATTTCCAATAGATACACTACACCTATGTTATATAATGCCTGGAGTCAACATCCATGAGAAAACAGGAATAAAGCTGAAAACAAATTTCCAATAGATACACTACACCTATGTTATATAATGCCTGGAGTCGATATCCATAAGAAAACTGGAATAAAGCTGAATGAAGGGAGAAGAATGAGAAGCAGGATAACTTAGTATGCAGTGGATCTACACACTAATTAACATGACCTCTGAACTTTTCCATATCATAATAAAAATACTGATGTAAGCTATATAGTTTTAGGATTATTTTCTTTAACACATCATGGCAAAATATTAAAGTTAAATTGTAGTAGTAGTAGTAGTAATGGTAGCCTAGTGGTAGTAGTGGTAGTAGTAGTAGTAGTAGTAGTAGTAGTAGTAGTAGTAGTAGTAGTAGTAGTAGCCTAGTGGTAGTGGTAGTAGTAGTAGTAGACTAGTAGTAGTAGACTAGTAGTAGTAGTAGTAGTAGTAGTAGTAGTAGACTATTATTATTATTATTATTATTATTATTAGTAGTAGTAGTAGCGTAGTATTGATAACAGAAAACTAAATCTAACATCGAACACCATGCACAACACGAATATCTGATTTTTTTTTCAAAGATTAAGTTAATTACGGCTCAGCTTTTGTAAACTTACTCTCTTCCAGCGGGTAAAAGTAGCCCCTCTCGTGTAACCTACTGACTCGACGCCTGCAGGTGTTGGCGGCCTGGGGCGGCGGCCTGTGTGTGGCGCCTCGCTCCTGAAGACACGCCTTGTTGTGGTCAGCCCTCGAGACACGCGGTGACCTACGGAGGAATATGAATCTGTGTAATGCCAATATAATAATGATAGTAATGATAATACAATGACAGGCTAGCCCAAATAGAAGGCCAGTATGTATAGTTAAAAAAAAAGCCTTAAAGAACACCCTCAGACTAATATCAATAATGAAGACAAAAAATGTGAAAGTTCATGAATAGAGACTTGGTGAGTGTGTGCATCACATAACCGATCAAGTATCAAAGTATTGCATATATGTCCATGGTCTCCAGCGTCATCAGTGGTGCTTCATGCCTCACGCAAACCCTCCATAAGTAGCTACTTCGTCTCAGCAGTGACACAGGTACGGTGGAAGATGAGGGCGGAGTGGGTGGGGAATGCTATAGAGGAGGTGGGAATGCGAGAAAACTTGCAGAAATGCTTCTGGAAAGGGAGGAAGAGAGAATACAAATAATTAGGGCTTGCAAATTAAGGTAATGGGAATGTGAGAATGCTTAGAGGGGGTGGGAATGTGGGATTACATGTGTGGAGGCAGGTGGTGGGTTATGCTTGCGGAGAGGGAATTGGAATGCTTAGAGAAAGAGGATAGGAATGCTTATGGAGGAATGGGAATAGCTACCAATGGTTACGGAATGAATACTTGGGTGTGATATGACTGTCGGGAAGAAGTTACTTTAAGAGGACCGCCGTTATGAAATGCCGCGAGACTGAAAATGTAGGAGTAAAGTTGGGAACATAGCGCGTGCTAGGCTATTAGCTGCGCGTGGCCGTGGTGTTCATCTCCGTACCACTGGCCTTTAAGTTATGATTGGTTACGATTCGGCAATGTAAGAGGAGCGAGCTTTTTTGTTTTTGTTTTTGTTTTTTCGCCTTCGAGCTGCATCCCGTGCTGTAAAAATAAAAAATAAAAAGGCCATGGTCGCCAGCGCACTTCGGCAAGGGAGTTTCACGGAAGAGGTGAGAAAAAAATAAGATCCTACGCCGAGTTATCTCTGTGAAGGCTATTTCATTCCCGCCGCGACGCACATTTTTTCATTCTTTGTGGCGCTGACGGGGACGAGGAAGCGGCTTCGTGGGTATAGGGACAGAGGAAGCTTTTAAAGAACTTCCACTTACACCAAATGTTATAAAATTATACTACATTTTACGATCGTGTGTGTGTGTGGGGGGGGGGGGGTGACCGCTTGCATCATGGCACTGCTTGTGTTACTATCATCGTACAAAGGATATCCTGCTCCAGCGGCCTTACTCTTATCAGACATTCGCAGGCACTTACACAGAGTTGACCTTCGGATTACTCTCGCTGGGTATTGCAAACGCCTTGAGCAGTGAGGATAACACATCTGAGGAAGAAAGTGAAGAAGACGAGAGCAAAATGGGAAGCGAAAACGTAACCAGGTACGTAACGTGTAGCCGGGGTGACAAGCGAATAACACGACACATGAGGCTTGGTTTCCTGTTTACCAGCAGCGCTACACGGGCGATAAGTGGGTCGAGCTGAACATGTCAATACGCAGTGTGGAAAATCAGGAACTTCCAAACGATCTGTACTTCGAGTTAAGAGTGGTGACTATGTAAAGGTGTGCAAAATGTCTTCCGATTTTGTTCACAATCGGATGCTGCGTGCTGTGGCGTCTGGCTCATCCACTTAATTGTAGGGGTGGGCAGGTACCGGTACCAGTACCGGTACTAACGGTACCAGCTAAACGGTACGGTACCGGTACCAGATTGCTCGGTACCGGTACCAGTTGCTCGGATTTATTTATTGGATTTATTGATAATTCTTCATGTCCGATTTTTTTTTTAGGTTGCTAAAAAATATTGTTATTGTTATAAGACTATGATCGAGTACATCCACAATAACTATACATGCTATTTTTTTATCGAAAAAATAAATATTCACTTCATTCAGAGAGAGAGAGAGATCACCACTTAGTAAGTGGATATCTCGGTGATATGGGTAGTGGGTACTCGATCATAGTCTAATAACAATAACAATATATATTAGCGTTTTCTAAAGACTCGTGGGACTCACTAACTTTTAACCCAAGACTTCGTTTTCTTTTTACTTGCCACTGTTAAATTCGTATGACTCGTTAACTTTTAGAGAGAGAGAGAGAGAGAGAGAGAGAGAGAGAGAGAGAGAGAGAGAGAGAGAGAGAGAGAGAGAGATCATATTTATCCAATAAAGCATTAACGAAAAAAGTTTGAATCCCTTGGCGAGAGTTTCTGGCTATAAAGAATTGCATGATGAATTATATAAGATGATTAAATATTGGAGGTGTAGCCGGAGAGAGAGAGAGAGAGAGAGAGAGAGAGAGAGAGAGAGAGAGAGAGAGAGAGAGAGAGAGAGATCACCACTTAGTGAGTGGATATCTCGGTGATATGGGTAGTGGGTACTCGATCATAGTCTAATAACAATAACAATATTTATTAGCAACCTAAAAAGAAAAAGAATCGGACATGAAAAATTATCCAGTAACTCCAATAAATAAATAAAATAATGGAAACGGGAGCTGTGATGGAAACGGAAAGCAGGACAAAATGGTGGGAACTTGGGGAGACGGTCAGCGGGGCAGTGACTCAGCGACTACACACAGGGTCCATACCGCATGGAGGCGGGCGAGCACCGAGCGTCACTAAGATCCTAATCGCTTGTGTGTATGGGGTAAAGCGACTCGGCTGGGCAAGCAAGATGTGATACTGTGTGTGTGTGTGTGTGTGTGTGTGTGTGTGTGTGTGTGTATATATATATATATATATATATATATATATATATATATATATATATATATATATATATATATATATATATATATATATATATATATATATATATATATATATATTGCTGGAAGCTTCCCCGGCGACCACAGGCCTCTAGAAGGCTCCCGGAGAAACGAGCAAGGGGCGGGGAGCAAGGCAGGCCGTCCGCTCCCGAAGGGCGCGGCCAGGCGCCAGGCAGGAAGTGTTGCCAACTCGCATATATTTTGCTACATGTTCTTGTGTGATCTAAAATATACTGTAACATTCTAGACTGTACTGTTCTGGATATATTAGGAGAAGAGGGCGAGAGTTCCAGTCTTAGTAAGCTAGTGGTAAGTGAAGAGTCAGAGTGAAGTGTACTACTAAGGAAGAATATTAAACTACAGAAGCTGTGCAAAGTGTTTACATCTCCCTCCCACGGAGTCTCCTGACGGCGACACGGAACCCAAGTAGCACGTCCGGCATAACACTGGTGTCAGAAGTGTAGGCATTTGTTTTTCGCCATGGAGACTCGTTCCCAAGCTGCCCAGAGGGACGACATGTTGACTGAACTTTTGGAAGCCTTGAGACTACAGGGGGAGAAACAAGAAAGAGCACAGCAACAACAAGAAAGAGCACAGCAACAACAAGAAAGAGCACTCCAGGAACTCAAAGAACAACAAGAAAGAGCACCAAGAACTCAAGAACAACAAGAAAGAACACTCCAAGAACTCAAAGAACAACAAGAAAGAGCACAGCAACAACAAGAAGGAACACTTCAAGAACTCAAAGAACAACAAGAAAGAACACTCCAAGAACTCAAAGAACAACAAGAAAGAGCACAGCAACAACAAGAAGGAACACTTCAAGAACTCAAAGAACAACAAGAAAGAGCACAGCAACAAGAAGGAACACTCCAAGAACTCAAAGAACAGCTAGAAGATCGCTTCACAGGATTACAGCTACAGCTAAAAGCAGTACAAGATGGAAGTGAATCAGTGCGAAGAGAAATGACTGATGTGACCACGAACTTGGGACAACGCCTGACAGAAGTGGAGAAAGAACACACAAATCTTCAACAAGAGATGGAGGTGGTACGGGAGACGACACACAAAGAAATATTAGAAGTGCAGGGAAAGGTGAACCGTACAGAACAGGCAGTTTGTGATGTAAGTGACAGAGTGAAGGCCCTCGAAGACTGCTTGGCTGGAAACAGACAGCCAGTGCCTGCAGGCTCTAGTTGTACCCAAGATGCTTCTTCTACGCAAGTCCGGGGTAGTTTGAGTCCTGCTTCGCCTGAGTTTATCCCCGCAAGAAGTTTCGCCAGCCCCATGAGTCTGCTGGGTTCGCCTGTTAGAAAGAAGCCTCAGGAGTTTGATGGCAAGGTCTCCTGGGAGGCTTACCGCGCTCAGTTTGAGCTGTTGGCAGCCCGGAACGGATGGGATGACCAAGAGTGTGCGGTACAGCTGGCCACTAGCCTGAAAGGGGCGGCGCTGGAGGTCCTTGCTCAGCTCGATAATGCAACAAAGGGCAGCTACAGCGGGCTGGCACAGGCGCTGGAGCAACGATATGGGACCAAACACCAGAACGAGCTCTTCAGGGTTAGGTTCAGAACCCGCAACAGGAGGCGCGAGTCTCTTCAGGAACTCGCTCAGGACCTTGAGCATGGCACAAGGCATACCCAGGTGCCACCCCTGACCTGCTGACGGTTTTGCTGCGTGATCAATTCATCGATGCCCTGGACAGCCCTCAGCTGAAGATACAAGTGAACCAAGCTAAACCAACATCAATGCAGGAAGCTCTGGCACGTGCCATGGAGTTTGAGTCCTTTGTTAGGTCTAGCTTGTCGAGCTTCAGGGACGACTCGACTTCTGGCTTTAGGGCACGAAAGGGCGCTGTCAGCGACACAGACAGGTTCCAAGGAACGTGCTGGTACTGCGAGAAGGTTGGGCACAAGGAGAACGAATGCTATAAGAGGAAGAAGGAATATGAAGGTGGCGCTAATAAGAAGCCCAGGGAAGGACCCAAGTGCTGGACCTGTGGAGAAAAGGGGCACTGGAAGAATGAGTGTCGGAAAAATGTGCCCCCAACGAGGGACCACCACTCGGGAAACTAAGAAGGACTGGTTCACGGGGGCAACGACCAGTCTGTCCTGTACATGCCCCGAAGATATCAATGTGCAGGAGAACCACCATGACGAGCTGCCAAGTGGAGGGCAAGGTTGACGGAGTGTTGTGGCCTGTGGTCGTCGACACAGGCTCGGAACGCACATTCGTGCGGCCTGACGTGGTGAGTCATCGTCGGCTTCCTAAGACGTCGCATCGACTGTGCGGAGTCACTGGACACTATGCAGAGCTCAGAGGCCCAGTGAACGTGAAGTTTGAGCTCGGAGGAAAGGAAGAGTCCCTCTCTGTGTACGTTGCTGACATGGACGACCCCTGCATCCTAGGTATGGATTATCTTGTCTCCCACAGGTGCGAGCTGGACTTCCGCGCTAAGCAACTGACTGTAGGAGGAAGGAGGGTGCCACTGACGACTGTGCACAAGGAGGGCCTGCCAGTGACAGTCAAGCGCACCACCATTATTCCTCCGAGGTCAGAGATGCTGTTACCCTGTCAAATTACGGGTGCCCCCCCGGCTAGTCTGTGTGTGGTAGAGAGTGGAAGTCGATGCCCGGTAGAAAACGGGGTGATTGTAGGCAGTACTTTGGCAGACCCTACTGCAGCGGAAGTGCCTGTTGTCGTGGCCAATGTCTCCTTCAGCCCAAAGAAAATAAAACAAGGGACCATGGTGGGGTTGTGCCAAGAGATCGACCAGAAACCAAGAACCTGTGTCTGCAGGAGAACCCTGACGAAGCCCCAGGAGGAGCTGCCTGACTACCTGCGCGACCTGTTTGACAGGAGCTCCAAGTGTCTAAAGGAGCCCCAAGTGGAACAGCTCAGGGAGCTTCTCGTGAGGAATGCAGATGTGTTTTCCACAGGAGACCTGGACTTGGGGTGTACGGACCTGGTAGAGCACCACATCGACACAGGTAGCCACCGCCCAGTGAAGCAAGCTCCTCGAAGGATGGCACCAGCCCGTCGCAAGGAGATGGATGAGGTGATGGATGATCTCCGGCAACAGGGGTTAATCGAGCGGTCCAGCAGCCCGTGGGCGTCTGCTGTAGTGCTCGTCAGGAAAAAGGACGGTTCCCTCAGGTGCTGCGTGGACTACCGAGCCCTCAACGATCTCACCATCAAGGATTCATACCCACTCCCACGGATCGACGACACGCTCGACGCTTTGGTGGGCTCCAAGTGGTTTTCAACACTGGATATGAAGTCTGGGTATCACCAAGTCAAAATGGCGGAGCAGGACAAAGAAAACAGCCTTCTCCTACGGTCAAGGCCTGTGGCAGTTTAAGGTCATGCCCTTTGGCCTGTGCAACGCGCCGGCCACGTTCGAGCGGCTGATGGAGAGGGTGCTGGAGGGACTTCACTGGAAGACGGCACTCATCTACCTCGACGACGTGATTGTCTTTGGCCAGACCTTCGAGCAGGAGATGGAAAGACTATCAGAGGTTTTCGCCCGGTTTAGAGCTGCACACCTTAAGCTCAGCCCGAAGAAATGCTGCCTATTCAAAGGGAGGTCCAATACTTGGGACACATCGTGAGCGAGGCTGGAGTACGCACTGATCCTGAGAAGGTGGCTGCGGTAAGGGACTGGCCGACACCCACCAACGTGAAGGAGCTGCGGAGCTTCCTCGGGTTGTGCTCATACTACCGCAGGTTTGTGAAAGGCTTCGCTACGATTGCTGCACCACTGCACCTCCTGACGAAGAAGGGGCGCAAGTTTGAGTGGACAGCGGAAACTCAGGTTGCCTTTGAGAAGCTCAAGGAGGCCCTCATCAGCTCGCCCGTACTCACCTACCCAGAATCCTCTAAGCCTTTTATACTGGATTGTGATGCCAGTGATGAGGGGATTGGTGGAGTGCTGTCTCAGGCATGTGCCGACATGGAACGGGTTGTGGCCTACTTCAGCAAGAAGCTCACCCCAGCCGAGAAAAACTATTGCGTGACCCGGAAAGAACTCCTGGCAGTAGTCAAGAGCCTTGACTTTTTCCATGCTTACCTGTACGGTGCAACTTTCACCATCCGCACGGATCACGCTGCATTGCGGTGGTTGAAGTCACTGAAAAACCCTGAGGGCCAGCTTGCTCGCTGGATAGGTAAACTAGAGCAGCATCACTACACTATTGTGCACCGACCTGGGCTAACACACGGTAACGCGGACAGCTTGAGCCGGCGCCCTGCCTACCTGAGTGTCAACATTGCCTCCAGAGGAAAGCGTCCAGAATATGTGCCGCCGCACTACAGTGGAACAGACAGCGGAGGTGCCATGGGAAGACTTGGGAAAACTGCAGCGGAGGACCGAGATCTGAGACCAATTATGGAGTGGCTGAGTCAGTCGTCAACGCGACGTGGATGGGAAGTAATCTGTCGAGAAAGCCCTACCACCAAGAATTACTGGACTCAGTGGGACACTCTTCGGATAGACGACGGGGTGTTGCAGCGACGCTGGGTCTCTCATGATGGTCTTGACCACTACTGGTCCACGGTGCTACCTATGAAGTCCCGGGAAGGCGTCCTGAAAGAAATGCACGACAGCATCACCAGCGGACACCTTGGGGTAAAGAAGACACTGAGTCGCCTGCGGCAAAGGTTCTACTGGGTTGGCATGAGGAAGGACGTGGAAGAAAGGTGTCACGCGTGTGAGGTGTGCTGTGCAAAGAAGGGCCCCAAGAAGCGTCACCGTGCCCCATTGCAACTATACCAGGTTGGAGCCCCCATGGAACGGGTGGCAGTGGATATAGCAGGACCCTTGCCTCTGACGACGAACGGAAATAGGTATATCTGCGTCACAATGGATTACTTCACCAAGTGGCCGGAAGCCTACGCCATCCCTGACCAGGAAGCCACTACCATCGCCAAGGTTTTGGTGGAGGAGTTCTTCTGTCGTTTCGGTGCCTAACGAGCTCCATTCCGACCAGGGAAGGAATTTTGAGTCAACAGTCCTTGCTGAGTGCTGCAAGCTCCTGGGTATCAAGAAGACCCGGACCACCCCTCTGCACCCACAGTCAGATGGAATGGTGGAGAGGTTTAATTGGACGTTGGGCCAGGAGTTGGCCAAGCAGTGCAACAATGATCAGTCTTCATGGGATCAGAAGCTGCCTGCGCTTCTCATGGCCTACAGGTCTGCCGCCCACGAGACTACGGGGTATTCACCGGCAAAGCTGATGTTTGGACGTGAGCTGCGATTGCCGGTGGACCTACTGACAGGAAGGCCTCCTGGGGAAAGCCTTCCAAGGGACGCCTCCAGTTTTGCCCGTCAACTAGAGGAACGACTGGAAGAGGTGCACCATCAAGTCCGAGGTGCCTTGAAGTTCTCCGGGGAGGCCATGAAGCGCGGTTACAATATGAGGGCAAGCCACGTTGACTTCAAGGAAGGAGACCAAGTCTGGCTTTACAACCCGCAGAGGAAGAAAGGACAGTCTCCGAAGTTACAGAGCCCCTGGGAAGGCCCTTACACTGTGCTAGAACGCCTCTCCGACGTGACTTACCGAATACGGAGAACGGAAAAGACCAAGCCGAAAGTTGTCCACGTCAACCGCCTATGGAGGTACCACGGTCCGGGAAACTACACCTGGAACAACTACAGACACCCAGCAGCCGACGAAAACGCAAGGGACGTCCAGGACCGAGAGGAGGTCGACGACGACATAAGCCTTCTGGACCTTTCAGCCGAGGGAGATAACCTCCCGGCTTCGGCAGATGTTCCAGGGACACCCCAAGAAGCGGACGACGACGAGGCGCACCAAGAGACAGACGTGCAGGAGGCACCGAGCAGAAGACAGAGACAACGCAGGCGTCCACAGCGATACGACGATTATTATGTTTTTGATTAATTCTCTTACGTTTGTATATAGTTAAGTGTGTGATCGGGACGATCACAATTAAGAGGGGGGGATAGTGTTGTGCTGGAAGCTTCCCCCGGCGACCACAGGCCTCTAGAAGGCTCCCGGAGAAACGAGCAAGGGGGCGGGGAGCAAGGCGAGCCGTCCGCTCCCCGCGGGGCGCGGCCAGGCGCCAGGCGGGAAGTGTTGCCAACTCGCATATATTTTTGCTACATGTTCTTGTGTGATCTAAAATATACTGTAACATTCTAGACTGTACTGTTCTGGATATATTAGGAGAAGAGGGCGAGAGTTCCAGTCTTAGTAAGCTAGTGGTAAGTGAAGAGTCAGAGTGAAGTGTACTACTAAGGAAGAATATTAAACTACAGAAGCTGTGCAAAGTGTTTACATATCTCCCTCCCACGGAGTCTCCTGACGGCGACACGGAACCCAAGTAACACGTCCGGCATAACAATATATATATATATATATATATATATATATATATATATATATATATATATATATAGATATATATATATATATATATATATATATATATATATATATATATATATATATATATATATATATATATATATATATATATATACACACACACACACACACACACACAGTATCACAGTCACTGCCCCGCTGACCGTCTCCCCAAGTTCCCACCATTTTGTCCTGCTTTCCGTTTCCATCACAGCTCCCGTTTCCATTATTTGATTTATTTATTGGAGTTACTGGATAATTCTTCATGTCCGATTCTTTTTCTTTTTTAGGTTGCTAATAAATATTTTTATTGTTATTAGACTATGATCGAGTACATCCATAATAACTATACATGCTATTTTTTTTTCGAAAAAATAAATATTCACTTCATTCAGAGAGAGAGAGAGAGAGAGAGAGAGAGAGAGAGAGAGAGAGAGAGAGAGAGAGAGAGAGAGAGAGATTTATAGATTTACATAGAAACTTAGACCACACAGACCCCATGGTACAGACTAGGTGGTCTGTCTTTAAACCTAAGTGATTTTACATTAATCAGAAGGCTCCTAAACGTTGCATTTCTACTCTAGTTGATATTAAGTTGAAGGAAGAGAGAGTTTTCTTTACAGGAAATTTGTTTGGGAATTTCATCAGAAGTCATTAAGAAAAAAAAAACTCCTTTGGGTACCGGTACCGGTACTAACGGTACTTGAGTTTTCGGTACCGGTACTACCGGTACTCAAATTAACGGTACTTGCCCATCCCTTAATTGGCGACGTCAGAACCAAGCAGATGCCTCGTTACACAGTCCGAGAAGCTGCCGTTCACCACACACACTCCCCATTGCACTTGTGAAAATTTATTGGGTTTCAAAGAACGATAATTATGAATTGTTTGGATATGTAAATGATGACACGCTTCAAAGTTAGATAAACACTCCCCAGCCCCAATCATCACTAACTAACTAACTAACTATATATATATATATATATATATATATATATATATATATATATATATATATATATATATATATATATATATATATATATATATATATATATATATATATATATATATATATATATATATATATATATATATATATATATATATATATATATATATATATATATATATATATATATATATATATATATATATATATATATATATATATATATATATATATATATATATATATATATATATATATATATATATATATATATACTCGCGGGGAGCGTTACAAAGGTTAATTCCAAATACTACTGATCCGTGATATATTTAGTGATTTCGGTGATAAATTAATCGCCCGAAAACCACATGGTAAATCAATACAAAGGTAATTTATATACAAAAATTTCCAACAGCCCAAGCCGACATCAGGTCGACATCAGGTCCCGCTGGAAACCACCTCATTTCAACTTCACGCATGACATCTCTTCCGTTATAAATTCCATACGGCAAGGAAAGGGCGCCCCATCCACGTCACCGCGTACGTCAGGGCTGATAGTGCCAGTGGTGTCGGCGGGGTTGGTGCTGCTGGTGAAAGTGCTGGTGGTGCTGGTGGTGTTCCGCTGCATGCGACGACGGAGATCAGTGGTACCTGGTTAGTATTTTTTTTTGAGAGAGAGAGAGAGAGAGAGAGAGAGAGAGAGAGAGAGAGAGAGAGAGAGAGAGAGTTATGTTGTCATTCTTTCTTAGGTCAGGTTTCCCAGCACGAGTACTCTTCCTTCCATTCTTTGTCGCTTCAAGTAGTCCATTAACATTCCCAATCCTCTGTTTCAACCGGCGGAACAACACACACACACACACACAACACACACACACACACACACACACACACACTTTCATCAAGTTCAGTAAAGTCTTGTTTTGCTGCATGTCTTACAATATATAGTTTACAAGTCTGCCCATCCTTTCCCCATCATCCACCATCTCCTCCTCGTCTTCCTCTTGCTACTAAAACAAGAAAAACAACAACTAAGAATAATAAAAACGATAAACAATAATAATAACATAAATAACAATACTAAAGCTATAATATCGACAGTCTCTGAGACCAGCCATCCCCGCGACCCTGATCTGGCCACGCCCACAAGAGCTTCAGTCCACGGCATTGAGAACAGCCTGTACGAGCCAGTCGAGCCTTTCAGCGGCCTTCAGACACCCGCCGCCGGGGGACACCAGCAGGGGCAACAGTACATCATTGAGAACACCCTGTACGACCCTTTCAGCGGCCCTCAGACACCCACCGCCGGGGGACACCAGCAGGGGCAACAGTACATCATTGAGAACACCCTGTACGACCCTTTCAGCGGCCCTCAGACACCCGCCGCCGGGGGACACCAGCAGGGGCAAGAGTACGTCATTGAGAACACCCTGAACGAGCCTTTCAGCGGCCCCCAGACACCCGCCGCCGGGGGACACCAGGGGCAAGAGTACGTCATTGAGAACACCCTGTTTGAGCCTTTCAGCGGCCCTCAGACACCCACCGCCGGACGTTAGGGGCAAGAGTAGGCCTACGTCATTGAGAACACCCTGTATGAGCCTTTCAGCGACCCCCAGACACCCGCCGCCGGACATTAGGAGCAAGAGTAGGCCTACGTCATTGAGAACACCCTGTATGAGCCTTTCAGCGGCCCTCAGACACCCGCCGCCACATAGAAACACGACAGCAACATAGAAACACGACAGCCACATAGGAACAAGACAGCCACATAGAAACACGACAGCCACATAGAAACACGACAGCCACATAGGAACACGACAGCCACATAGGCACACGACAGCCACATAGAAACACGACAGCCACATAGGAACACGCAGCCACATAGAAACACGACAGCCATATAGGAACACGCAGCCACATAGAAACACGCAGCCACACAGGCACATGACAGCCACATAGGAACACGACAGCAACATCGAAACACAACGGCCATATAGGAACAAGACAGCCACATAGGAACACGACAGCCACATAGGAACACGCAGCCACATAGAAACACAACAGCCACATAGGAACACGACAGCCACATAGAAACACGACAGCCACATAGGAACACGCAGCCACATAGAAACACGACAGCCACATAGGAACACGACAGCCAAATAGGAACACGACAGCCACAGAGGAACACAACAGCCACATAGAAACACGACAGCCACATAGGAACACGCAGCCACATAGAAACACGACAGCCACATAGAAACACGACAGCCACATAGGAACACGCAGCCACACAGAAACACGACAGCCACATAGAAACACGACAGCCACATAGAAACACACAGCCACAAAGAAACACGACAGCCACATAGGAACACAACAGCCACATAGGAACACACAGCCACATAGAAACACGACAGCCACATAGAAACACGACAGCCACATAGGAACACGCAGCCACATAGAAACACGACAGCCACATAGAAACACAACAGCCACATAGGAACACGCAGCCACATAGATACACGACAGCCACATAGAAACACGACAGCCACATAGGAACACGCAGCCACATAGAAACACGACAGCCACATAGGAACACGCAGCCACATAGAAACACGATAGCCACATAGAAACACGACAGCCACATAGGAACACGCAGCCACATAGAAACACGACAGCCACATAGAAACACGACAGCCACATAGGAACACGACAGCCACATAGGAACACGCAGCCACATAGAAACACGACAGCCACATAGGAACACGCAGCCACATAGAAACACGACAGCCGCACAGGCACACGACAGCCACATAGAAACACGACAGCCACACAGGCACACGACAGCCACATAGAAACTCGACAGCCACACAGGCACACGACAGCCACATAGGAACACGCAGCCACATAGAAACACACAGCCACATAGAAACACGAGAGCCACATAGAAACACGACAGCCACATAGGAACACGACAGCCACATAGGAACACGACAGCCACATATAAACACGACAGACACATAGGAACACACAGCCACATAGATACACGACAGCCACATAGAAACACGACAGCCACATAGGAACACGCAGCCACATAGAAACACGACAGCCACATAGGAACACGCAGCCACATAGAAACACGACAGCCACATAGAAACATGACAGCCACATAGGAACACGCAGCCACATAGAAACACGACAGCCAAATAGAAACACGACAGCCACATAGGAACACGACAGCCACATAGGAACACGCAGCCACATAGAAACACGACAGCCACATAGGAACACGCAGCCACATAGAAACACGACAGCCACACAGGCACACGACAGCCACATAGAAACACGACAGCCACACAGGCACACGACAGCCACATAGAAACTCGACAGCCACACAGGCACATGACAGCCACATAGGAACACGCAGCCACATAGAAACACACAGCCACATAGAAACACGACAGCCACATAGAAACACGACAGCCACATAGAAACACGACAGCCACATAGGAACACGACAGCCACATAGGAACACGACAGCCACATAGAAACACGACAGCCACATAGGAACACGCAGCCACATAGAAACACGACAGCCACATAGGAACACGACAGCCACATAGGCACACGACAGCCACATAGAAACACGACAGCCACATTGGAACACGACAGCCACATAGGAACACGACAGCCACATAGGAACACGCAGCCACATAGAAACACGACAGCCACATAGGAACACGCCGCCACATAGAAACACGACAGCCACACAGGCACAGGACAGCCACATAGAAACAAGACAGCCACATAGAAACACGACAGCCACAGAGGAACATGACAGCCACATAGGAACACGACAGCCACATAGGAACACGCAGCCACATAGAAACACGACAGCCACATAGGAACATGCAGCCACATAGAAATACGACAGCCATACAGGTACACGACAGCCACATAGAAACACGACTGCCACACAGGCACACGACAGCCACATAGAAACTCGACAGCCACACAGGCACACGACAGCCACATAGAAACTCGACAGCCACACAGGCACACGACAGCCACATAGAAACTCGACAGCCACACAGGCACACGACAGCCACATAGAAACTCGACAGCCACACAGGCACACGACAGCCACATAGAAACTCGACAGCCACACAGGCACACGACAGCCACATAGGAACACGCAGCCACACAGGCACACGACGGCCACATAGGAACACGAAGCCACGTAGAAACATGACAGCCACACAGGCACACGACAGCCACATAGGAACACGCAGCCACACAGGCACACGACGGCCACATAGGAACACGAAGCCACGTAGAAACATGACAGCCACACAGGCACACGACAGCCACATGTGTGTGTTTATAAATTGATGTACTGTACCATGAAAAATGAAGGATTATTTTCTAATGTATCTCCTGAATACAGAACTAAAAGTTCTTTAATGGCCTTACAGTTACTTTTCAAGATTTTTCTTCTTCATATAAAGAGGTGTGGTTATAAACCAGCCAGTATATATTAAAGGCTGTTCCACTACAGTTTTCAAACTGTGCATTGAAAGCTCTTCTATGTTAATCCCAATTATACAATGGACATCTTTAATTAATATTTTGAATCTGTATATTTCAGTATCACACAGTGATACTGAAATATAGTGATATTGTGACCTGTTCTGGTTCATTTCCAAAGTATTTTGTTCACTGATGTCTTTTTTTTCTGTGTGTTAATGATTTACTGTAGCTAGTAATGCATTAGTCTTAAGCAGTTCACTGCCGCCCTGCAGGAGTGCTTGGGCCAAAGTTTTGGCCTAAGACCTGCAACCCAGTGTATTCCTCTTCGGCCTTTATTTTAGCGGCGTGCCTCGCTCACATCGGCGTTCAGTTATCGCCGAGCGGTTACGATCCATGATTTCCATGCTCCTGTGAAGGGCAGCCCCTCACGGCCCTGCCTCTCCTGCTGCGGAAAGAACCTAACTGAATGATTGTTGCGATAACCACAACGAGGGTCACACGGCACCGCAATGTGACGGAATATGAAAAACAATAAATGTACTTGACAAACAAGATTTCATTCTCCTGTGAGTGGGCTGCGAGCTGAACTAATGTCAGAGTGGTGAGCCTCGTCATCCCCATCCACTGCCTCGGCACTGTGTTGGCTCTATACTCCTCCGGTGCCACCCTGTTCCACAGACTCTGTGCAGCTGAAAGCCTGATACAGAGCGTACAGTCCGGACGGAGGCTGCGAGGGAGTAGGAGGAGGCAGAGAAGGAAGGGGCTGCCGCAGGGCCTTGTCACCTTGCCTCAGGATAGGGGAGGTGAGGCTGCCGTGCAGGGCGGCGACCCGTGGGTGGACGGTATAAGCCAGCACCGAGGGCGGTGCGGGGGGGGTGACGGGGAGCACGTCTGCCATCCCGTATCGTGAGACATCCGGGTTGATCTTCTTGGTGTGCGATTTTTTCCAATTTTTTTCACAGCCCAGGAGAGACAACTTCGATCTATATTTTTAAACGTACAGGCGCCTCAGTACGCACGTTTGAAAACCCTCTCGTATAAGTTGCTGGGATCATCATGGACTGTTTTGTGATCGTAGTGATAGTTTTTCATGAATTCCGCACCTTGAACGGGAAAGTTACCCATGAAAACGCGATCAGTCTTCTCCGTGGGCCGGAAAAATAGTCGTGATGGGAGCCCGAGATGTAATGCTGACTTGCCTGATCAGCTAGCCTCCCATAACCCACTTAGCCGACTGGTAAAGGAGTGGCTCTCCCGTTACGCTGGTCGCGGGTTCGATCCCCAGCGCCGGCAAACCTCTCCTTGTTTGGATTAATTTCTCGTGTATTTCGTTACACGCAGTGGCCGTGTGGGAGTGTAGTAAAGAGCAAATTCTGGCATTTCAGAGATACGTTTAAGAATGTGCATGGACGATAGCCTTTCCACGAGCGGGATCCGGTTGGCTAATCTAGAATTCAGCAATTATCGATCAACACAGGATGTAACGTCCTACTTTCCATCAACAACTAAGAACGTCATGACTTTAGCAGTTAACTAAGCAATTTTGACTGTACCTACAAATGGGAAAAGTTAAAAAAGTCGGAGCAGTTAGAGCAGCTATGAGCAGTAAGGAGCGAAGTACAGTCTTTGGTTAGAGTAGTTATGAACAGCGGTTACGAGCGTAGTGAAGTAGGTGGTTAGAGTAGTTAGCAGCAGTAATGAGCAGTTACGAACGTAGTGAAGTCGGTAAATGTCCAGAGAGTTGCCCATCTCACCGCGGTACTTCTCACCCTAACCATGGGTTAGATCTCATAATTCTATGCATTTTGAACCCCATATATATTTGCCTCGCAAATTGATAGAATCGCTGCAAGCGATTTTTGAAAAGTTAGTGAGTTTTTTGCGGCCGCCTCGGGGCGTCACGGGGGGGACTGGGATACTTTGTTCCCCCGCCTCCAAAATACGATATTACGCCTCCATATTGTACTTAAGGGACGAAATACATGTCCCTTAACCATAATATGAAGGCGGAAAAACTTAAAAGTAGACAAAAAGTGGTAAAGGTAGTGAAAAAGCATATTATACATACGCGCGATGTGTTTTGATGGCGGCCATATTGGGAAGTGAGCAGTGTTGCCAACGATCCAGTTAGCGATGGTACGCTTAGTTAGCCATTAACCCACGCATGTGAGATCAGGTCCACCACGCGTGGTTATTTATTTTTTTAGAACACGCACCTTTACCTAATACTATACCCGGCCCAAACCTTCACAAAAGCCTTTGGGTAAAGGTGCGTGTTCTAAAAAAAAATAACCACGCGTGGTGGACCTGTCTCACATGCGTGGGTTAATCGCTAACTAAGTGTACCAGCGCTAACCTAGCGTACCACCGCTAGCCGGATCGTTGGCAACGCTGCTCACATCGCAATGGCGTCGCCATGTAAACACATCGCGCGTATGTATACTATGCCTTTTCACTACCTTTACTGCTTTTTCATTACTTTTAAGTTTTTCCGCCTTCATATTATGGTTAAGGGACATGTATTTCGTCCCTTATGTACAATATGGAGGCGTAATATCGTATTTTGGAGGCGCGGAGTGATTTTTAATAATTACCAAAACACTAACTTTTCAAAAATCGCTAGACGCGATGCTATCAATTTCCGAGGCATATATATGGGGTTCAAAATGCATAGAATTATGAGATCTAACCCATGGTTAGGGTGAGAAGTACCGCAGTGAGATGGGCAACTCTCTGGACATTTACCGTGAAGGCTTTGGTTAGAGTTGGTTAGAGAAGTTAGGAGCAGTTATGAACAGTAAAGAACACTGTGAAGTCTTTGGTTAGAGTAGTGAAGGGTAGTTAGAGCACTTATGAGCATTTATTTATTTATTTATTTTTTTACGTTGTTCCGGCGCAATAGGCGCATCAGGCCCCCGGTGGGGCCTGATGGTCGGCCCAAGGCTTCTTCCAGGTGGGGCCTGATGGTCGGCCCAGCCCGTTCTGGCGCAGGCGAGTGTTTATAGTGACGCCATCTTGCATTGGCTCATGCTGCCCCCCGGAACTCGTTCTTGATTCGCTTGGACGGCTTCCTCTAGAGTCCGGGTTGATGGGTGGTCTTCAGGACAGCATGTGGGTAGTTTTAAGCCACTCGGCGGTGACTGAAAAATCCGAGTGGTAGCGTGAGGATTCGAACCCGCGTCGTCCATCACGCGGCGAATGTGGGTCCAGTACGCTATCACTTCGGCCACCGCCTACCCAAGAGCAGTTATGCGCAGTTTTAAATTAAGGCGTAGAAGAGTCTTTGGTTAGAACAGTTATAAGGAGTTACAGCAGTAAAGATCATGGAAGAGTCATCAGTCACTGAATCGGAAGAGTTGGCAACGACGCAACCCTTTCAGAGATACAAGCGACTCGATCCATAACAAAACTATGCAAACCATCTTGAGTAGGATTCGACTCTTCCACGTAATCTGGTGCTCGTAAGACAATGAACCACTAATGAATTTAGAAACAGGCACTTAATTAAGTACATATTTTTAGACGTAGCAGATTCCCATTGCACCTGCTTCCCAAAGCTACAGAGGAGACTGAGCGGGTTTTCACGGGTGAATTTTCCCATTCCTGATGCAGGAATCGGGTGAAACGGTAATTGTGGAGACTGACTCCGCGCCTCCAAATTACGATATTATGCCTCCATATTATACTTAAGGGACGAAATACATGTCCCTCAACCATATTATGCAGGCGCAAGTACTTAAAGGTAAAGAAAACGGAATCCCCTTCCCCTAACGATCTTGGGGGACCCGTGGGAAATCTTTTTTTTTTTTTTTTGGGGGGGGAGCATATTTAAACTACTCCAACCGAACTTTATTTAACCTAACCTCTAACGGGGGCTTCACCCCCTTGAGCCTCCTCATAACCAGGGGGGGCGCAGCTCCCTCTGGACCCCCCCACATGTATGATGTGCCGGCAAAACTATGGAGAAGTACAACAGTATGTGAGACCTTGGAAAGGTTATTACTCTCGTGGGGGCAATATTGGAGGCGCGTAGTGAATCAACATATTTACCATTCTTTTCGTTCGAGATGCAAAAGTCTTGTAAAACTGTCACCGGCATCACAAAACAGCCGTGGAAATTGCTCAGTAACTTCTACGAGAGGCTTTTCAGACAAGCGAACTTTGGGTGCCGATGCGTGCAGTAATACGAGCTTCACTTATCCGTTGTTATGGGTAGGCTACGTGTCTTTCAGGGTTAGAAAAGATAAAGGAAACAGTTGTAGTAGTACTTACCGAAGCATGTCGTTGGTGGTAGAGTCGTTGCCGCGGTCACTGGATGCATGATTGTTTACCTTCGTCGAGGCGGTGATTTACATAGATTTACATAGAAAATCAGACCACACAGACCCCATGGTCCAGACTTGGTGGTCTATCCTTAAACCTAAGTGATTTTACATTAATCAGAAGACTCCAAAACGTTGCATTTCTAATCTAGTTGATATTAAGTTGAAGGCAAGGTTGGGGAGGAGTCTACCTTGCTCTTCGTCAGTCTTTCTCAGAGTCTGCGTTTATTAATACACTTTTCATGGCGTTAGGTAAGAGAAATGGGGAGGTGGATGGGTGTAGCGTGCTTGGTCAGTCCTTCTTTCTCTTCACTCTTAGCTATACAGTTTTTTACGCAGCTAGTGAAGAGAAACGGAGGAGGAGAATGTGTAGTTTGCTCTGTCAGTCCTTCTTATATTTCATTCTTATTGCTACACTCTTTTACGCCGTTAGGGAAGAAATAACTGAGGCGGTGGATGTGTGGTTTGCCCTGTCAGTCCTTCTTATGCTTCGGTTATCACTCTTTTATGCTGTTAGTGAAGAGAACAGGAGGCGATGAACGTGTGTAATACCTATCTTGCTCTCTGTCAGTCCATTTTCACGCTTATCATTACACTGTCACCATACACTATACACGGTCGGTTCTTCTAGTTCACGGTTATTGCCTATTGGTACACTTATTTTGCGCCGTTAGCTAAGAAAAAGTGAGCAAAGAAGAGGTGCGTCCGTCCTCCCTCGCTACCAATAGGCGTGTGGTCGCAATGTTCCGGGTTCGTTCGCTTCGACCACTGCCTCGACTCCCTCTCCGAAGCAGCTGTATTCCTCGGCGTCACTGCTGGAAGTTGTTATTTACTCGTGATCGAAGTTTACCGTCTATGGAAAGTATCAGTCATGGATTTTTTTTTCTCACTCTAATGAGTTAAATATGAATGGAGTAAAGGCCACACACACACACACACACACACACACACACACACACACACACACACACACACACACACTTTTACCATGTCCGACAGTTCAGCGAAATGTTGTGCTTCGTGTCTTACCATATGTATATACAGTTTTTACAAGTCTACCCAACTCCTTTTGCTCTTCATCCATCATCTCCTCCTCCTCCTCCTCTCCCTCCTGCTACTACCACAAGAGAACAGAACAACTAAAAAATGATAGTAACGATAACAGTAATAGTAGTAGTAACAATAACAGCACCAAGTCAGGTCAAGTGTAGGCTATTGATGTAAAAAATAATAAAAGTGTAAGACAGTCTCCTAAAGCAATGGTAAACAGCAAAATAAAACATAACTCCGCAACAAGGCGTAGAGAAACATGACTGAAGAATCCATTTAGCTTAGAACAGCGAATAATGATAATAACAATAAAAAAAAACTAATAGATAATAAAGTGATTAACAGCAAAACAAGACAACTCCGCAACAAGGCGTAGAGAAACATAACTGCAGAATCCATTTAGCTTAGAACAGCGAATAATAAACATAATAACCATATGAAAAGCTAAAAGATAATGAAGTGTGACAGTCAGCTTGAGCAATGACAAACAGCAGAACAAGACAAAATTCCGCAACAGGTCGTACTGAGACATGACTGGGCAATCTTTTTTTTTTCAGCTTTCAGACAACGGGCAGCAGGACCAGACTAGTCGGCCTACGTATAGGTACTAATATTGACACCACCATCAACACCACCACAGCGACAATATAGTGAAAGACAGTTTACTATAGCAATGGTAACTATGAAAAAAAAACAGATAATTATGAAACAATTTTTTTTACAGTAAAGGAAACAGCTCCAGGTAAAAAATAAAAATAAATAATAAAAGCCCGCTAATCACTGCTCCTATAAAAAAAGAGTTAAGAGGAGTGGCCAAAAGAGAGGTCAATTTCGGGAGGAACTATGCAACAGGTCTAAGGAAACATGACACTTTTTTTTCAGACAACGAACAGGACAAGCCTCAATCAATAACGAAAAGTCCTGCCTCAGTCGCCGCCTCACCGCCGCCATCATAAGGGAATTCCTGCAAGGCAATTTTTTCTTTCTGTCTCTCTGGACGTGTTTGCAGACCTACTTAATTATGAGTGGACGGGTGCTTTCCATGAGGGGGCGGAATGGGAGGTAGAGAGTTACCTATACCAAGCCTTCATCCTTATGCTAACTACATACTAAATATATTCTTATACCAAATGAAAACGCACTAATGGTGGAAGGGTTATGCTACACACATTCACTCTGTTACTAAATACATTCTAAATACATTCATAAACTAAATGCATACTAAATTCATTCCCATACTAACAGATACACACTTCATACACGGTGCTCTGATGGTGGAAGGGTTATGCCACACACTCACTCTCTTACTAAATACATTCTCATACTAAATACATACTAAATACATTCTCATACTAAATAGATACCAAATACATTCTCATACCAATAGATACACACTTAATACATGTGCTCTGGGGGTGGGAGGGTTATGCTACACACTCACTCTTACTAAATACATTCTAAAACTAAATACATACTAAATACATTCTCATACTAAATACATACTAAATACATTCTCATACTAATAGATACACAATACATGTAGCCTACTCTGGGGGTGGAAGGGCTATGCTACACACTCACTCTTACTAAATACATACTAAATACATTCTCATACTAAATTCATACCAAATACATTATCATACCAATAGATACACACTTAATACATGTTCTCTGGGGGTGGGAGGGTCATGCTACACACTCACTCTTACTAAATACATACTAAATACATTCTCATACTAAATTCATATCAAATACATTCTCATACCAATAGATACACACTTAATACATGTGCTCTGGGGGTGGGAGGGTTATGCCACACACTCACTCCTACTAAATACATTCTCATACCAAATACATACCAATACATTCTCATACTATAGTAATCTAGGTACACTTAATACGAGAAGACTGCCACACTTTTATTATGTATGCGATTTTTATTATTTTTTACAGTGAGGGAGGTAGCTCATGGGGAACAACAACAACAACAACAACAACAACAACAACAACAAAAGACTGCTAGACGCTGCTACAACAAAAGAGCATCGACTCCTCTCTTGATAGAACTGAAGTCCTAAATAAATAAAGGTCGCTATACTATTTATCCTACCTTACGCCTATCCTATACTATCCTTTCTTATCCTATATTAAACCATCCTACTTTACTTCTATCAATATAAAGCCTACTATCATTTGAAGACAAGCACACCGTTAAAGTTAAAGAGTGTCAGTTTGATAGACTCTTCTCATTGGCTGGGCAGAAAGAATACCATTAGAGAGGTGGTCTGCATAATGGCTGTTGTCTTTTTCCTTGATATTGAACTCGTTACGTTAGCTGTGTGTGAGTGTTATACATTGTTATCCTTATCATCCCTACTTCCACTTTTTCCTTTACAAGTATCTATCTATTGTCTCTTCCTACTTCCCCCACCTCCTTCCTTCCTCTTCTTCCTTTACCCTCAGTTTACCAAAGACAGAGAAAAACAGAGATAAGGAGGCAAGGTTATTGTCGCCACGGAGTCTGCAAGAGCGAGAGAGATAGTGTGTGTGTGTGTGTGTGTGCGTGTGTGTGTGTGTGTGTGTGTGTGTGTAAGGGAGTGGGAGGCGGTGTGTGTGAGTGTGTCTGTTGGGGGGCTGGTCATCGCGGGGGCTTCCCTCTATGTCACGGTGCATGCGTCACTCACTGTTCAGACGCCCTTGTCCCCTCTACAGCCCCTCCCTCTCCCTCCCTCCCTCGCTGGTCTCTTACGTATATAACCATCGCTACCTTCCTCCTTCAGGCAGTGCCCATTCGTCTGCTGTAGGATGAAGGTGAGAACGAGAGGAGAGATATAGGCTGTGTGTGTGAGAGAGTGTGTGTGTGTGTGTGTGTGAGTGTGTGTGTGTGTGTCAGCTCCATTACTCATACTAATTATATTCTTATAATAAATAGCCTACATACTAAACACATATCACACTACACACATGCTAAATACATTCTCATACTAAATAGCCTATACATACTAAACACATTCTCACACTACATTGTACATTCGTATACTAAATACGTACTAAACATTCTAACTAGCCTACATACTAAACACATTATCACACTACACACATGCTAAATACATTCTTATACTAAATACCCTACAATCTAAACACATTCTCACACTATACTCACACACTAAATACTCCATTCTTATACAAAATACATACTCAATACATTCTTACACTAAATACATACTAAATACAGTTATCATTTCCTCCACGACACTTTGGGACATGGGTATTGTAGGACGCACGTTTCTTTCTTGTATTACTGCAACTCCCATTATGTACCTATTGCCTGGGGGTCGGGAAGGCATGTTTCTCCCTTCTTTGTTTCGTATAGGTACTTTTGCAACAATCAACCATCAATCAATCAGTCTAAATACATTCTCACACCACATACATACTAATCACATTATTATACTTAACATCACCGAGGCCTTGCACGAGAAGAACTTAAGAAGGTGATTATCTGAGAACATTTTTTTCTTCTTATGAGGACTAAAGTTTGATATGAGCGTCAGGTAATGGACAAACTATGAAACTATGGGTGGTGGCATGATTCATGGTTGCAAAGTAACTGATCACACTTCGTTAGGGTAAAGAGATAAATAAAAGTAAAGACGGACTCAAGGGACTGAAAGGCTAGTGCTTCGGAAATGAATTCCGAGGCGACGCGTAGCTTTAGCTAATGTTACTTTATAGATAGATAGGACTTGTTTGTTGATCATCTTTCTCTTTCCGTTTGCATGCAGTTTAATATTCGTTCTTCCGGGCAAAACATTAGATGGTCATTATGTTGACAGAGACAGAGACACCCTCGCCACTCTATCCTCAGTCTCAGAACAGTTCACATCCTTGCCACTCTCTCTATCCAGGTCTCAGTACAGTTCACACCATCGTCACATCTCTTGTTGTTGTTGTTGTTGTTGTTGTTGTTGTTGTTGTTGTTGTTGTTGTTGAAGGACTGTGACGACCTTGGGTTATGGTTGTGTTTGCTCACGGTGTTTTCATTGTACTTTTTTCCCCTTCACAGGCACATGGCGGCATCAGACAATAATAAATCACTAATCACTCATTGCAGGTCTCCGGTGTTGTGGCCCTGCAGGTGTTGGTGTCCGTGGCCAGACTCGTCTCGGGCCACTCCATCGAGTTTGGCCGTTGCAGGAGTGTTGCCGCCGACCCTCACTTCCACCCGGACGAGGTAAAAAATATGAAAAGCAAGCAAGTGTTTTATAGTGGCGCCATCTTGCTTGGCTCATGCAGCCAGATTCCCAGAGCTCATCTTTGATGCTCTTTAGAGGGTTTATCTAGATTCCAGGTTGATAGATGGTCTCCAAGACAGTATGTGAGTACTCTTAGGCCACTCGGCGATGACTGAACATTGTCAGCTTGTATAGCGGCGGGCGATTTTGAACTCGGGTTCTCAGGACGCTATGCCCGCACACTGACCTCTCACCCACCGCCTCCCCATTTGAAGGAAAAAAAAAAGCAGCTGACGGGACTATAATAAGTTATGGAGACGTTCAAGAAAAAAAAGTTAAATTACACACCAATTATTCAGAATAGCTTTCGCCCTTCCCTGCATCTGACGGGGCTGTGGTGCGTGATCGAGGTACTGAGGAAAATAAACAAGAGTACTTGCAACGCCCATGAGTCAGTCAGCTAAGAAAAGCCCTCAAATTAGCCTTCCCTGCAGGTGACGGGGCTGTGGTGCGTGATCGGGATATTGAGGAAAATAAACATGATTACAACGCCCATGAGTCAGTCAGATAAGAATAGCTCTCAAATTCTCCCCCTTCCCTGCAGCTGACGAGGCTGTGGCACGTGATCGAGATGTTGAAGAAAACATTATAACACTCATTAATCAGTCATCCAAAAATAACTCCCAAGCTCTCCCCCTTCCCTGCAGCTGACGGGGCTGTGGTACGTGATCGAAATGTTCCGGACGGGCAGCCACTGCATGACGCTCACGTTCGCGCGCACGGCCGAGGGCTTCACGGGGACGGAGGTGCGGGAGCTGGCGGCGGTCAGGGCGATCGGCCTCGACCACACCGTCTCCAACACCGGCGTCTTCACCATCAGGAGCATGGACTACCCCGCCGTCATGAAAGTGCGCTGGCCCTCAGGTGTGTGCGTTCGAGTGTTCGTACCTAAAGGTGGTATTCTTAGACAGTTCCGACTCTCACATCAACTATTTCCAAAGGCCAAAAATTAGATCAGTCGGGTTCTAATGAGTGTTTTTGTAGGTTCATGGTACAGAATAAGGGTCAAACTACCACCAGGGTCATAAAAATACCCTTGGAAATACCCACATATCCTAGGAAAGCCTTGTCAAATATGTGTACTTGAACGCAGAAATGTTTAAGAATACGACCATTATTATAACTGTCAGAACCGTGGATAGACTCTGTTAATTGCTCACCTGTGTTTTTTTTTATATTTATAGTTGTATAGTTTTTTGCAGAATTCAGTCAAGCTCGTAGAGTCTTCGATCCGATTCAAGCGTCTTTCCCTTCTGCCAATATGTATTCATGAGGTTTTGGCGCATGATATCGTTTTGGAGAGCAATTAATTTTCATACGATTTTTTCATTACGAGTGTTCTATCCGATTCGAGTGTCTGTGTCCTTTCTGTCAGTGTTCATCGACAAGCCGGCGGAGGTGACGGTAGTGGACACGGACGGGGACAACTTCGCGGTGCTTTACGAGTGCCAGACGCTGTGGGTGTTTCGGCGAACCTCCGCGGTCATCCTCAGCCGGACACCCACCCTGCCCGACGACCTGCTGGCGAGGGTGAGAAGGAACTGGGACTGGGAATAGAGAGAGTGGGGAAGGTGTGAATTGTTCTGAGACTGGGGAGAGAGAGATTGGCGATGGTGTGAACTGTTCTGAGACTGGGGAGAGAGAGATTGGCGAGGGTGTGAACTGTTCTGAGACTGGGGATAGAGAGAGTAAGGAAGGTGTGAATTGTACTGATACTGGGGAGAGAGAGAGAGAGAGAGAGAGAGAGAGAGAGAGAGAGAGAGAGAGAGAGAGAGAGAGAGAGAGAGAGAGAGAGAGAGAGAGAGAGAGAGTGTGTGCCGATGGTGTGAACTGTTTTGAGACTGGGGAGAGAGAGATTGGCGAGGGTGTGAACTGTTCTGAGACTGTGGAGTGAAAGTGGCAAGGGTGTGAACTGTACTGAGACTGTGGATAGAGTGGCGATGGTGTGAACTGTACCGCATGAGACTGGGGATAGAGAGATTGGCGAGGGTGTGAACTGTTCTGAGACTGGGGAGAGATCCATGGTATACCTTTATCATTAAGTACTCAAATTATGTCTATCTAAAGTCAAGTTTCAAGTAATCTAACAATAATCGCATGCAGTTTTAAGCGTCTATCATGATGTCTGTCCCTCTTCCAGATAAAAGAAGACCTCGTCAAAATGAACATTAAAGTTCAGAAGTTCGACAAGATCAAACACGACGAGCACTGCAAGACGCTGGGAAAGGCCGACCTCAACCTCGACCTCAACCTCCTCCTCAGACACGTGAAGGAGCGGTGGGCGCGGAGGGGCGGGAGCGGGAGGGGGAGCGGGCCCGTGGCTTCACCGCTGGTATCCCCAAAGCGACCACCGTCCAGCCCCAGACGACCTTCCAAACGAAACTAATGTGAAGGATTTGAGCGTCGCTACTACGCCTTGTCGCCGAGACCTCCCAAATAACGTTAAAAGAAATTAGGAGGATATGCTCGATCTCAGGGACCTTACAACTAACGTGAAATATTAGATGCACTCGATCTCAGAGTTCTTCAGACGATTGCTGTTGAGATTTTCATTTCGTAGTCATGAAAGAAGACTTATATACCCTACTCGATCTCAGAGTTCTTTAGACGATTGCTGTTGAGATTTTAATTTCGTAGCCGTGAAAGAAGACTTATATACCCTACTCGATCTCAGAGTTCTTTAGACGATTGCTATTGAGATTTTCCTTTTGTAGCCGTGAAAGAAGACTTATATACCCTACTCAATCTCGGGGTTCCTCAAACGATTGTCTCTGGGACCTTTCTTCTGTGGGCGTGAAAGAAGACATACCTACTCGATCTCGGGGTTCTGCAAAGGATTGTTGGCGAGACCTTCCAACTAACGTGAAGGAAAACATGTACTCGATCTCAGGGTTCTGCAAACGATAGTCTTCGAAACCTTCCAACTAACGTCGAAGGAAAGATAATTATATTCGATCTCTGGGTTTTTTATTTCTTTTTACTTGGGGTGGACTACGAGCATGTTTCACTTTATTTTATTACCCACGCGCTCCATTTAGAAGGCTCATCTTAGTATACCATAAAGATTTGTTTGCCTCCCGTCGTCTGGTAACTTGTCATCTCTCTGTGAAGAAGTGGCGGCGGTTCACAGCAATATTATATACGCGACCTGTCTACTTTATTCTATCACTACTCTGTCCTCTTTCACTGCTCTCTTCACGTACAACTTCGAGAAAAATGTCATATCTAATTGTCATAAAAATATACATATCGCTGGCCGTTTGCCCCGAGGTGCAGTGGTTAACGTGCCTAGCTACGAATTCGCCAGGGCAGTCGGCGTGAAGGTCAGCCCGAAATTGACTTTACTGAGCTTCCCATAAGCAAGCCACTCCCCCATTCCAATCAAGCTGCATGGGCTCACTGGCTTGGGAAAGGTTTTTATTTATTTATTTATTTATTTATTTTTTGGCTGAACTGCTGTGTGGGAATTTTTCTTTTTTTCTTTTAATGTTAAACGCGATGCAATGTATGTCTCCACCATTCGCGCCTTTGCAGTCTACCTCACCCCTATATATACATGCTCCCTGTTAGTGAGTTTTTTTAAGCAAACGAAGACAAAAAATCCCGCTCTTATTACTCAGTTAGTCAGTCACCATTATGCCGTTCAAATACCTAGTGCAAGAGTTAATCGGTATGTTCATTCTTTCATCCCTTCTTTTAGTAAACACTGGAACAGCCTTCTTTCCCCTGTATTTCCCGGCGTAAGCGCGGTGGGGAAAGTTTTTTTTCTTTCTTTAATATAACGGAACACAAATAATGTATCTCTCCATCACTCACACCTTTCCAGTCTAGCTCACTTCTGTATAATATTATGCTCCCCGTTAGTTTGTTAGTCACCCCTATGCCGGTCAAATACCTAAAGCAAGAGTTAACCGGTATGTTCATTCTTTCATCCCTTCCTCCAGTAACCTCCGGAACGACCTTCTTTCGTCTGTGTTTCCTGCTTCCTACGACCGGGTGCTTTCAAGAGGAAGTATCAAGATGCCTTTCCAACCGAATCTGACTGATATATTGCTTCTCTTCCTGTCCTCTGTCCTTCATATGTTTTATTTTATTTTTGTCTCGGAGCGGCCTAGTTTGTTGTAATAATGATGATGATAGTAACAATAATAATAATAATAATAATAATAATAATAATAATAATAATAATAATAATAATAATAATGTTTCGAAATAACTTCGTGTGATAGACCTAAAGCTAAATAAAGTAAGCTTATTTGATAGACCTATATGTTAAATAATGAACTAAGCTTAAATAATGATAGAGAAATACAAGCTGAACAATAAAGTAAGCTATTTGATACACCTACGTACAAGCTTAATATTAATGTAAGCTTATCAGATACACCTGCAAGCTAAATATTAAGGAACCAAGCTTATTTTTACGACAATGGAGGCGGAACACAGGCTGAACACGACCATTCTTCGCAAGTTTCCTTAAAAATCACTTCAACTGTCAACTGTAAATTTCAAGCTGTAATAAAAAAATAAATAAATAGTCAAGACAATTTTATGTATTACTAATTTACGATCAGATAATTTGAGTTTGTTAGTGTTGAGAGAGAGAGAGAGAGAGAGAGAGAGAGAGAGAGAGAGAGAGAGAGAGAGAGAGAGAGAGAGAGAGAGAGAGACAACAAAGTATTTCCTCCATCCTGTGTTGAAATCGGAATATGCAAACCATGAACACTTAGACAGTAGCCCATCATAATAAATCTCCCTGCAATATGTAAGGAGTCTATGTTTGTGGATGAGTTACTGTAGCTATAGCAAGATGGCGAAATATCATCCCCAGCGCAGGCTCTAGGTTCCACTCTCATCCAGCGTCACCATTTTATCGTACTCAAAACATCGTATTCATCAGTTCCAGGGCCCAAAACTTTCGTAGCCACACAGATAACGCGATTCTAGGTGAAGTTATCGTTAAAAGCGTTACTTGTTGGTGTTTGTTTCCTATAACTGTGAGTCAAAAACCGAAAAATACAATGTGCTGAGTGGCTGAGTACGATAATTTGGTAACGCTGCGTCCCATCCTTCAATGATATACAACCTCCATTCCTTTCCTTTGTCCTGTTCATCTCCATTACACACTTGCACAATATCTTCCAGTAATCCTTCAACCTGTGCGTGACCTGTTTTTCCTTTCTGAACCTAAATTTTTCCAACTTACACCCGTGGCTGAATGTCCTTGCGTGTCTTCCATAAGAATGCTTCGATTTTTTTCTTATCTTCCTAATTCCTTTCCTCAGTCACCTTTCTCTCCCCTCCCTACCACCGCAGCCTCCCTCTTCTTCCCTCTTTCTTTCTTTACTTCTGCCTTCTTATCCTTCCTCCTCTTCCCTCGCCCTTCTATCCAATTGACGTGTTTTTTAATCTTTTTTTCTTATCTTCCTAATTCCTTTCCTCAGTCACCTTTCTCTCCCCTCCCTACCACCGCAGCCTCCCTCTTCTTCCCTCTTTCTTTCTTTACTTCTGCCTTCTTATCCTTCCTCCTGTTCCCTCGCCCTTCTGTCCAATTGACGTGTTTTTTTATCTTTTTTTCTTATCTTCCTAATTCCTTTCCTCAATCACCTGTCTCTCCCCTCCCTACCACCGCAGCCTCCCTCTTCTTCCTTCTTTCTTTCCTTATCATCCTTCTTCCTCCTGTTCCCTCGCCCTTCTATCCCATTGACGTGTTTTTTTTATCTTTTTTTCTTATCTTCCTAATTCCTTTCCTCAATCACCTTTCTCTCCCCTCCCTACCACCGCAGCCTCCCTCTTCTTCCCTCTTTCTTTCTTTACTTCTGCCTTCTTATCCTTCCTCCTGTTCCCTCGCCCTTCTATCCAATTGACGTGTTTTTTAATCTTTTTTTCTTATCTTCCTAATTCCTTTCCTCAGTCACCTTTCTCTCCCCTCCCTACCACTGCAGCGTCCCTCTTCTTCCTTCTTTCTTTCCTTATCATCCTTCTTCCTCCTGTTCCCTCGCCCTTCTATCCAATTGACGTGTTTTTTAATCTTTTTTTTCTTATCTCCTAATTCCTTTCCTCAGTCACCTTTCTCTCCCCTCCCTACCACCGCAGCCTCCCTCTTTCTTTCTTTACTTCTGCCTTCTTATCCTTCCTCCTGTTCCCTCGCCCTTCTATCCAATTGACGTGTTTTTTTTAATCTTTTTTTCTTATCTTCCTAATTCCTTTCCTCAGTCACCTTTCTCTCCCCGCCATACCACTGCAGCGTCCCTCTTATTCCTTCTTTCTTTGCTAATCATCCTTCTTCCTCCTGTTCCCTCGCCCTTCTATCCAATTGACGTGTTTTTTAATCTTTTTTTTCTTATCTCCTAATTCCTTTCCTCAGTCACCTTTCTCTCCCCTCCCTACCACTGCAGCCTCCCTCTTCTTCCCTCTTTCTTTCTTTACTTCTGCCTTCTTATCCTTCCTCCTGTTCCCTCGCCCTTCTATCCAATTGACGTGTTTTTTAATCTTTTTTTCTTATCTTCTTAATTCCTTTCCCCTTCCTACCACCGCAGCGTCCCTCTTCTTCCTCCTTTCTTTCCTTATCATCCTTCTTCCTCTCTTATCTTGCCCTTCTATCCCCTTCGTTTCACCTCACCAACCCTCCTCCGAGGCCCGCTGATTCGTAGTTCGGGACGCTAACCACTGCACTGCTGAGACGGTCCGGGCTTTCACTCTTACCACGCACTAACAAAGTTCTCGGCTATCGCGATGCGCGTAGTAGTAAGATCGCTTATACCTTGTGGGCGGAGTAAGCGTACGGGATCCCTTGTACAGCCTTGCCACGTGTCTTCCAGCCCGCGAAGTAGAAATGTTCTAATTTAAGTAAAACCATGGTATATAGTATGGTTTTCTCTAGTTCAAGAAGAGACCGAAAGTGCATGGAAAAAGTTGGAAGTTTCAATTTCCGCATCGCTGCAAGGCTTGTCAAGTCACGGTGATCAAGAGCACAAAAGGTGTGTGTGTGTGTGTGTGTGTGTGTGTTGTCCTTTAATGTTCGTGCTTGACTTTTTTGTCCTTGAATGATTGTGCGTGTGTCCTTTTGTGTGTGTGTGGGGTGGGGTTTGGGGGGGTGAGCGCGTTTACAAAAGGCGGTAGTCAGGATCAAGACGCATATTATTGACCTAGGAAGGCAGAGGTGAGCTACGTGTGTGTGTGTGTGTGTGTGTGTGTGTGTGTGTGTGTGTGTGTTGGAGTGTGTGTGTGTGTGTGTGTGTGTGTGTGTGTGTGTGTGTGTGTGTGTGTGTGTGTGTGTGTGTGTGTGTGTGTGTGTGTGTGTGTGTGTGTGTGTGTGTGTCTGTGTGTGTGTGTGTGTGTGTGTGTGTGTGTGTGTGTGTGTGTGTGTGTATCTCTGTGTGTGTGTGTGTGTGTGTGTGTGTGTGTGTGTGTGTGTGTGTGTGTCTGTGTGTGTCTGTGTGTGTGTGTCTGTGTGTGTGTGTGTGTGTGTGTGTGTGTGTGTGTGTGTGTGTGTGTCTGTGTGTGTGTGTGTGTGTGTGTGTGTGTCTGTGTGTGTGTGTGTGTGTTGTCCTTTAATGATCGTGCTTGTCTTTTTTGTCCTTGAATGATTGTGCGTGTGTCCTTTTGTGTGTGTGTGTGTGTGTGTGTGTGGGGGGGCAGTGAGCGCGTTTATAAAAGGCGGTAGTCAGGATCAAGACGCATATTGTTGACCGAAGAAGACAGAGGTGAGCTACGTGTGTGTGTGTGTGTGTGTGTGCATTTACCTATTTGAAGTATTCAGGGCCTCAACTCAAGCTCGGACAGTCCTGTCTCCCATCTATACTTGTCCAGCTTTTCCTTCATTTTATGGACACTGCCCGCCTCAACAATGTCTTTGCTAAGTCCATTCCATGTATCCACACTCCTGTATGGAAAACTGAACTTCTTTTTGTCTTTCAAACAAGTCCCCTTGCGCAATTTCTTGCTGTGTCCTCTTAGTTGCCTCCTCCCTTCCATCTCGATTAACCCCCCAGCTGATTTGGCTCGCTTCGCTCGCCACTGTCCCCTTTTCAAGTCGCTACAAAGGTTCCCATTTAGCGGAAAAGACCCGCCCCCTTTTTACAGCCGGGTACGCCTCTGCACCCCCCTCCCCCTCATTACACACACCGCTCTGTGGCTCAGTGGTTAAAAGCTTTGCGCTGCCAGGTTTTGCGGCCTGGCAGGCTTAAGTTTGAGCCCCGCTCAGGCCGGAATTTTTCCTCTGACAAGGATCAGTTAAAGTTACTGTTCCCCCTTGAGAAGGACCAGAGGTGTGTGGTGTGTGAAGGTCCCGCCAGTACCTAGAGATCGAATAATGAGCCTTGCTCTCGTCGGGAGGCTTGATGACTGGTGATGACTGAGGCTGGTGATGAGTCCAGCTCGTGATCAGGCCGTGGGTGAATTACAAACACACACACACACACACACACACACACGCAGACCTGTCACAATAGCCTAATGCTTCAGGCTCGACGTTACCGGTGACCCCATATGCCACACAGGTACGAATCTCCCCAGTGACCGCCAGGTGTTATGCAAATGTGCGAGGGGAAGGAGGGAAGAAGAGATAAGAAGGTGAATTGAGAGGGATGAATAGAAATGAAAAAAAAAGACAAAAAAAGGGGAAGTGAGATGAAGAAATGTAAAGGAGGAGAACGAAAGAAGAAGAGGAGGAGGAATATAAGATGAGAGAAGTGATGAAAACAACTGGAATAAAAGAGAAGAAAATAGGTACATATGAAAAGGAGAGGAGCAAGAAAAGGACAAAGGAAAGGAGATGGGAAAAGAAGAAGAGGAAGAGGAGGAGGAGGAAAATAAAAATAAAAAGAAGGGAAAAAGGAGGAGAGGGAGGAGGAGGAGGAGGAGGAAAAAAAAAAGGGGGAAAAAGGAGGAGGAGGAGAAAAAGCAAATGGTAAACTAGGAACATAAGAGGAAAAATAATGATGAGAAAAAAAAAAGTGGAGGAGGACAAAAAATAAGTGCGTGTGTGTGTGTGTGTGCCCACGCTAAGCAGGTACCTTTAATTAACAATAGGCTTCAATACGTACTTACATGTGCTGGAACAGACACTCGAATACTTGTTAGGGTGACTCACTGGCGGTTATAATACGTTCTTGTGATCGTGTTGTGAACAAAGCCTCTGTACCGTGGGCGTGACAACCCTCCACCGTGAACCTGCCCGCTCTTCCCTGTCGCCTTGGTGAATGTTCTTGGTGAGACCGGGCGAAGCGTTACAGTGAACAGGTCTTGGTGATTCGCTTTGGTGCACTTTGAATCATTCCACGTGGTTACACATGGGGGTCCTCTCTCTCTCTCTCTCTCTCTCTCTCTCTCTCTCTCTCTCTCTCTCTCTCTCTTATTCTTTTTCTTCCTCATTTTTGCTCTCCTTCATTTCTTTCCTTCTTTCACTTCTTTCCTTTTCATCTCTTCTTTGTTTCATTGATTCTCTCTCTCTCTCTCTCTCTCTCTCTCTCTCTCTCTCTCTCTCTCTCTCTCTCTCTCTCTCTCTCTCTCTCTCTCTCTCTCTCTCTCTCTCTCCTACAGTAAAGGAGGGAGCCAAGGGAAAAGTCAGAATGATTGAATCCTGATTCTGATGACAGATACCGATTACTTTATTGAGTCCGATTCTGTAAAAATAAATAAATAAATAAATAAATAAATCTGTGAGCATGCCGCTCTGCAAATGTCTTCGATAGTACCGCAGGATTTCTTAGTGCGGTCCGCGGTAGTGCGGTATTTTCAGAAAGTTTGCGGTAGTGCGGTAGGCTACATTTTTTGTGATACGGTACTACCGCACTAAGTACCGCACTTGCCCACCTCTGGTCCGATTGAGATGTACTGTGATGCTGCTGCACTAGACAGAGTAGACTATTTACTGAAATGAGAGAGGTTTGCAAGCAGGGACACACATATCTTGACATCCCTGGCAGATGTAGTGCTAGGCAAAGGAGCAGAGGACAGTCTGAAGATAGTATCAGATTTCTACACTGTGGATCAAGACATCCTGATGGCTGAAACTGTCATTTTTCACAATCTTGAAGTTGAAGGTGTGGAGTTGAAAACTGTAAATCAAGTGGTAAACTATCTCCACTCAAATTCTCTGTGTGAAACTTTGCCACACTTCACCGAGGTGGCCAAAACCCTTGCAGCCATATTTGCAACGTCCTGTCAAGCATTCTCATGCTTGAGAAGACTCAAAACCTGCCTTAGGTCTACCATGGACCAGGATAGACTCTCAGCATTAGGGCTTCTCTGCATTGAAAGAGGTCATGCCAACTGAGTGGATATGAACACTGAAGTGGATCCATTTGGCAGACGAAAGGAAAGGGACAAAATGTTCTTCTAATTTAATGCCATGTATGCACGCTATTACATGTACCAGTGTTACACATATTTTCATCTGTATTTGTAAAGCTTATCCAGTATGCATAATATATGTTGATATTGTGTTCCTTTAAGTTGTGTAACATTTTAAAACTTGAGTAATTGGACACGAATTTTATTGTACTTGAGTTTTTTAAGACATAAAACAATGTAGGTATATATGATTCCAATACTCTGAATAGTGTATAGAATAGCCTACATGGTCTGGGTGTTTCTGAAATTCGGGCAAATTGGGTGTTGCCCCCCAAATAAACCCTGCCTCCTACGCCTATGGTTGTCCGAATTAGGTTTGGTTAGAATCGATCGGTTTGGCGCTGATACAAAAAAAAAAAAAAAAAAAATAGATGTAGAAAAGAAAATAAAGATAAATGTAAGCAGGCTATTCATGCGTTTAATTTTAGTGTTTCGATTAAAGGACTAATAATTTTTTTTACTCTCTCTCTCTCTCTCTCTCTCTGCGTTATTTTTCTTCCTCATTCTTGCTTTCCTCCTTCATTTCTTTTCTTCATTCTTTCTTCATTTTCTCTTTCGTTTCCTTGATTTCTTCCTCCCCCCTCCCCCGACTCTCTCTCTCTCTCTCTCTCTCTCTCTCTCTCTCTCTCTCTCTCTTCCTTCGTTTATCTTTGCATTGTTTTCCTTCCTCATTCATTCCTTTCCCTCTCTTTCCATCCTTTTTTTTCCCCCTTGATTTCTGCCCCCACTCCCCCTCTCTCTCTTTCTCTCTCTCCTTTAATTTTTTTTTGCATTCTCTTTAATCAAACTAACTTTCCCTTTTTTTGGCTTTCTAACTTAATTCTTCCTTCCTTCCTCCCCCCCCCCCTCTATATGTTTTTTTTGCATTATCTTTAATAAAAATAAATTTCATTTTTGTGGGTTTATATTTTATTTTTTCCTTTCCCCCCCTCTCTCTCTCTCTCTCTCTCTCAGCCATGTCAGTCTTTGTCGCCACCTCCAGCCTCCTCTTCCTCTTGGCCCTTCCGCTCACCCGCTCGTACCCCAACTACGTGCCAGCGGAGGCGTGTGAGAGGATGACGCCCGGCCACCACCCCTTCAAGCCGCAAACCAAATGCTCGCCTTTCGAAGTGATCGTGAGCCAAGAGAGTATCGTGGCCGGATCATCAGTGGCAGGTATACTATATAGGGTGTGGTATGTATATGGTGTTGTAAGTCCCTGTTTCTGTCTGTGAGTCTGTTTGTTTGTTTGTGTCTGTGTGTTTGAGGTTGTCTGTGTTCTCTCTCTCTCTCTCTCTCTCTCTCTCTCTCTCTCTCTCTCTCTCTCACACACACACACACAGGTTAAAATTGAATAAATATATAAATAAATAAGAAAGGAAGACAATATCAGAATCTATTAAAAGATACCAGAAACCCCCCCAAAAAATAAGTAAATAATAAATCAATATACGTAAGGTTGAAGGAAATGTTAAAATTCTGACTAATCAAATACGGAAGACCGAGGTTAGTTGTTATTGTCAATTGCCTTAATTAAGGGTTTTGGTTGCGCGGTTTGGCTGTCCGCTCGCTTCATATCACATTGCAACCTCATTGATGATATCCAGTTGATTCCACAGCGTTTGGAGCGCATCATTGCTAGAGGCAATACGAAAAGTTGAAATGACCTGCAAATTTTTGTTTCTGACAACCTCTAATTTTTCTTGTAGGTGAGTGATCAATTGTCTGTTGAATCGAATCTGTCATTCATTAGTTTCCTTTCCCTCAACCAAAAAAGCAGGAAAGATCAGAGGTGCTTCTCATAATCTGTATCTCATCCACTAATCTGTCATTCAATATTTCACTCCCATTCAACACAGCATTCAGGCATCTGGGGGTGGTACTGTAAAGCCATACTCACCTCCCTCAAAGACTCCTCCAACTGTTCGTTGCAGTTAACATCACAGGCCGGCAATACCACGAGGGATTCATGGTGCAGGCCAAGGACGTGGACAGTGGGGCAGTGATCGGGTTCTGGGATGTGGGAAAGAACAACACCCTCGCCAAACCCATGACCTGCTGGAGCCAGGTATGCATGTGTTCCTCCTTAATTAATGCAACTTCTTAAAACTTATTATCTTCTCATTATAAAGTACAATTTACAGCACTCTACATAACACCACACAGTAATATTACCTTGTGTAAAGTATACGGGGAGGCAGTGGCCGAGCGGTCAGCGTGCGGCGTGGAGAGCCCCCAGAGGACCTAGGTTCGAGTCCCCACCGATGCACGCTGACAATTTTCAACCATCACAGAGTGGTGGAAGATTACCCACATGCTGCCCAGATTTTCAGTCAACCCTAATTTCAGTGACTTTGTTCAAGAAGAACACCGGGAGACAGCATGGGCCAAGCAAGTCATACATCATAAAATTCGCCTGTGCCACTAATGGTCTGGGGGCACCCAAGAGACCCCTTGAGAAAGCCTACCGGTGCTATAGGCACCACCTAAAAATAAATATATATATATAATATATATATATATATATATAATATATATATAATATATATATATATATATATATATATATATATATATATATATATATATATATATATATATATATATATATATATATATATATATATATATATATATATATATATATATATATATATATATATATATATATATATATATATATATATATATATATATATATATATTGCATGCCTAGAATTTTGTGTGACAATCACTGAACACTTCCTAGACTCTTCCCAAGTCATCTATAAATTATCATCATCTCATTATATACTAAAGCTTGTAAAACCCACAAAGCACCACATAATAATACGAAAGTGCTATACTGCTACATCATCTGAGTCCATCAAAATGAATAGATAGTGAATAGATGCATAAATAAGCCTGTATACTTTTATAAAGGAAGCAAGGCCGAAGCAATCAACCATTTTACCTGTAACTTTTACTCCTCGTTTCTCTGTCAAGAGGATGGAAATATAATGACAGTATAGGTTCGTAGAATTACTTTAATATGTTATCAAGTAATCCCACCCACTATATTCTTGCTTATATTATCTACCAAGCATCACAATAATATGAAAGCGATATACTACTGCATCATCCGAGTATATCAAAATGCTTCCCCCCTCTCCAGGACGACACGGTGACGCACACAAACGAAGACCACAAAAACAAAGTCTCCGTGTTATGGAACGCCCCCGCAGACTACAACGGCACGGCCGTCTTCAAGTAAGTGTTTGTTTGAGCCACTGACTAGAATGTGGTGATTATTCATTTCTACCTGTACCCATATAAATAATGCGAACAGAGAACCAACTGAGTGCACATCCTTGTGTCACCAACTAGAACACAGTCATTTTTTTATTTGTCCCCATATAAAGAATGCCATTTCAGTTTCCTTTGAACTACTTTAATCTGTCTTTAAGTAATCTCGCCCATCGCTGAGAGCATTACCTTCTTTTCCCTCCCTTAGAGCGACGGTGGTGAAACGCTTCAACCTGTTCTGGGTGGGCATCACCTCCGACCCCCTCACCGTCACCTACGGGTAGCCCCCATCACGCTGCAAGTCTGAGAGTCCGGCTGTGTCTGACTTACTGTTGGTACACTTTTTATTGGGATACGGTAAAGATGAAGGATAATATTCTCTCTCTCTCTGAAAAAGGGTAAGCTAGTAATTTTCCTCCACCACATAGAGCAGCGTCACCATTTCTTGTCGACCTTACTGATTATGATGTGGACACTGGATTTTTATGGACTCTTGCTTCACATTACACTGTTTGTTGCAAGTTGTGTATCCTTTAATTCCAACCTCCTCTTGTATTATTTTATCTTGTGGGAACTTTAATTCAGTTGCCATCAGTTTTGTGTCTTGATGCTGCAGTACAGTAACTTCATTTAACAGCAAATCTAACCTGTATGGTAGCCAATGCTGCTCCCTTGACTAACCAGAGTTTACTGTGGGACTGAAGGTTATTATTAAGAGAAAGATAAATACATAACAGATATCCATTTTTTAAAGATTCACCACATAATGGCAACACCAAATAGTTGGTAGTAACTTTTTATTTAATTCATAATGTCTCGAACAAAAAACAAAAAATATTTAACTCTAAACACATGCTGGTTATACTCATAAATGTACCAAACGAAATATATAAGAAATTTGTGAAAAAGTTTTAGCTCCAAGTCTCACATGTATACAAAATTTCATATCTGGTCTTTTATATAAATAGAAACAATATTTCAATGGACCTGACTGTACAAGTGATGGTGTTTGAGTAAGTTCATATAATATCACAGATACTACTTTGCCCTGGCATGGCGTGGAGCACTGACAGGAGAATCATCCCTCAGAACACGGAGATCCTTTTCCCGAGTGCTGCCATCACATTTCTGAAGAAGTTGACAGAAGACAGGAATCACTTTCATCTGCAAGAAATTATAAACGTGGAAAATTGTAGAAAAACAAAGGCGTTAATGATGACATTGTTACTCCAATACTTGTCCCTTCATATATTACAAATAAGACCTTTTGTGATGGATGAAATCAAAATTTATTAGTAGTATTAGTACTATCATTATATCCGAGACACAGGGGCTTCGAACAAATGTCTGTATTTCACCGTGTTCCAAGGAGTGACTAAGAGGGACACGGCTCCTACGATCCAGGAAGTTAAGATTAAAGACTGATCGGCCTTTAGCAACCTTTGCTGAGATACTCTTCAGAATAACCAAACAGCCTTTATAAATTCCCACCCTGTCTTGGTAAGAAACGGTCTTGGATGATAATATAGTTTTTTAATGCTCATTTTATTAGGAAGAGGGGCATTTTTTATGGCTATATGCCCGTAGTGATGCCAACCCCTCTACTGCAGGACACAAGACAATGCAAGGCAGGTGTTCCCTTCCATGCCCCAAGATATGTTGACTGTACATAACAATCCTCACATATGGAAGTGAAACATGGGCCTAGAATGAAAGTCGGAGATCTAGAGTGCAGGCAGTGGAAATGAGTTATTTGAGGAGTACTTGTGGTGTGAGTAGAATGGATGGAATGAGTAATGAAAGTGTATGAGCATTTTGGAATGTGTCACATGGGTGAAGGGAAGAAGTGTGGAGTGGTGGAAGAAGTGAAGCGACAGACTTTAAAGTGGTTTGGCCACATGGAGCAAATGGAGGAGAGTAAGATGACCAGGAGGGTGTATGTGAGTGAGATAGAGGGAGAGAATGTTAGAGGACGACCTCCAGTGAAATGGAGAGATACGGTGCAGGAGTATGTCAGAGAGAGGGGTGAAAGATCTTTGAGAAACTTTGAGCAGGCAAGGAGGGAGTGTCTGAATAGAGAAAGATGGAAACTCTTCTGCCGTGGCCATCCCCTGGTGGGAGCTCCTAGGAGCAGGCGTCAAAGATGAATGAATTTAATTTCTTTGCAAATAGTTCTATTAAATAGTTTCATGATAATCACTTACCATGAATGCAAACAAAGTCATCAGGTTCAAACATTGGTGACTCAAACAACTGCTTGTTGGACTCCAGGCTCAGCCTTCTCATGTTGGAAATTGATTGTCGGCGAGAAGAAACACTTTCTGAAAATAATGGAAGAGAGACTGTAGATATAATATCAGCACCATCACTCACAGGGACAAAAATTTTGATGTAGCAGTTAATTTATGGATGCATCTATCAGTTCTTTAGAGTGTAAAATTATATATATTTACCAGTTCACATCTTGAGAAAGAACAAAAGTAAAACCGGCAACACTCTCACCAACGAATATGGGTAGCGTCCTTCCTCAAATCTGTTATACATAGTGGTGGTCACGGTTCCGCTAATCTGTTGACACCTAACTAGCAAAGCTAACTTTTTCATTAGCTAATTAACGTTTTTGCTAATGTTGGAAACAGTTAGCAGACCAATTAGCTTCAACTAAATGTAGTTTCTCCTCCGCTTTTTTATGGCGTTTAGCGTCATCGTGCCAGGACCTTAATACCCTTGATGACGCAAAAGCGCGTCATAAATGTAAGAAGGGTAAAGATATTTTCATGGCCATTATGACAATTTCACAATATCTTGATGATGATCTATGTAGGTGGTGTCACCGGGATGAGAATGTGCTGGAAATTACAAGAATTACTTGAGATGGTTTGGTCATATGGAGGATAACTATTGGCATATTGACAAGAAAACAGTAAGGCCTCTATGAGTGAGGTGGAGAGTGAGGGGGGTAAATGCAGGATAGAGATGAGGTGAATGGATGAGTGAGTTAAGTTTCAGCAAATGACAGCAGGGCAGGGTGAGATGCAGGAATTTTGTTGGTGGCTTTCTTTGTGTGGTGACTTGTGGTTGAGTTGGGCCAACTCACCTCTTCGTATTTGTTCACCAACATTTTTGTTGGCAAGAAGTGATACGTCCAGTTCTCCACCCAAAATGGAATCTGTGAGGGTGTCAAACACTGAAGTCTCAGGCAGGAGGGACGACACGGACTGTGTCTGAGCCTCAAACTTGTGGCTCATATACTTGGCACTGACGAACACCTCATCACGCTCAGGGCTGTCTTGGAACTCCTGTACAGTTTAGAAATGAAAAAACATTTTGAATTTTTAAAGTTACATTCATAACTGGATTAACAGTCACGGGATACCTGGGGCTTAGCACATTCTAGAGGCCTTTGATAAGAATATGAAATTTCCAAGACCTATTTTGTCCAGTAAGGAAGGGCCAAAAGATTACAGCCCATGTAGCACCCAGGTTTAGATCCAGCCCTGCTTACATGTTAGTTGCTTTCCCATTTGGTGGTTGTATCTATTCACAGCTATATCATCTGACCATCTGCCATACAGAATGTTCTTACCTGTGTGTTGGTGTCAATGAGTGTGGCATCTTCATCCAGACAGAGTAAATTCTGCATCCTGGCAAAGTTGCTGTAATATTCCTTGCTTACATCTTTGCTAAGCCAGTCACCAACACTCAGGTCTGTGGTGGTGCTTTCATTGCTTGTGGTGACAGAGGTTTTATGACACTTGATTTCCTCTGTTTTGATGTTGTCACTTTCTGGGGCAAGTGATGGCTGAGAGCTTTTCAGTTTTTCAACATAGGAAAGGAAGTTTGGTTTTGATTTGGTGCCTTTTGCATTTTCCTTTTGGGACACTGAATCACCTTTCTCAGAAGACTGCTGCAGTTCAAGCAAGAAATCTAACCTTGCCTTCGAGTGATTTCTGAGTTCAGTGATGGTGTTGTTCTCCTTATAAAAACTCTCAGCAGGTAACCTTGAGGAGAAAAGGTTACTTCCCGGAGACGTATCAACCCCATCAAACTTGTCAGGTATTCGGAGCCCCAGAGGTGACCGAGTGTTTGTGGTTGGTGGCGTCTGAGTGACAAAATGGAGCTTCCTTTGGAGACCGGGATCGAATCTTTCCACCTCCCGTCACGTTCACCAAGGGATCCGTTTCGCTCCTGTGACATCAACGGAGAATTTTGGTTATCGACAAGTGAAGCCTCGCCCGCTGTCCCACGGAACACACCGACTTGGTGGCCGGGTCTTCCCTAGCACTGGGGTGTTCAGCCTAGTCAGCATCTCCTCAAGCAGTGTGGAAGTTTTTACACTCCTGTTCTGTGACTGAATGGCGTACTTTCCATTTTGCATATGAAAATCTTTGTGAGGAGTGCTGTCTTGGCTTCCATATGATCGTTCAGACTTCTTGACAATATTCATGTCTGATATTGCCTCCAGCAGTGTGTCGGAATCTTTGGACATTTCTGCACATCCTGGAAAATACAAAAAATCCTATTGGTGACATGCACTTATCATTTTTTTACCAGTACTAAGCATGATGGAAGGTCTGCTCGGATAAAGGAAGCGTATTATAGAAAGTAAACTCATTATTAATAACCTGTCCTCTGCGATTGGCACAGAGTTTTCCTTCACTGGTAGCCTGGTAACATATACTCCTAGGTCTTTCTCTGCCTCTGTGGTGGTTAGTGGAGCATTTCCCATGTGGTATTGGTATGCTGGATTTCACCCTCCCAAGGTGCAGGACTTTACATTTTTCTTCACTGAATTGAAGCAGCTACTTTTGTTCCATTTCTGTAGCTTGGTGATTTCTTGTAGGAAATCCACAGTCGAGGGGTTAAGCAGCAACACAATCAGTCAGCATAAACATCGCTCTGCCCACCTAACACTACTAGGCTCCGAGCTGCCTGGATTGCCTTTGCCTTTATTTTTAGTTATTAATGCACAAGGACACACAAGAATATATGATTGCGAAAGGCCAGTCAGTCTACAAGTTAAAAGATCCTGAGAGCGCGTAATTTTTCATCCGACTTCTCTATCCAGAAATCTATGTTACCTCCATTAACCACAAACCCATTATAGGTAATAATTCAGTTCCTTAATTCATCTTCTGCATTGAGGTGCAAAAAAGTTTCCCTTTCTCCCATTCCTCGCTAAAAGAAAAAAGTGGAAGAAGAGGGAGTTTCATGTTTTCTTCCTCTGTCCAAAGTACTGTCAGTAATTACAAGGACAGTTCAAAGTCGCGTGAAATTTATAAACTTCTGGAATCCAAGTTCTTGTCAGTACACTGCCTGATAGGAACTGGGATATTTCAACCTTCTTCTTCTATGGAAATCAAGTTTTATTTTGTTTATAAGTCACTTTTCAGGACAAAAAGTTACAATGGAAACGAAACATCTTAACTCGCCTACGAATTTCCTACAAGAAGATATTACCAAGCTACAGGAATGGATCAAAAAGTGGCTGTGACAATTCATTGAAGAAAAATGGTCATGCACCTTGGGAGGGGAAATCCAGCATATCAAATACCACATGGGAAACACTCCACTATCCACCACAGAGGCAGAGAAAGACCTGGGAGTATATGTTACCAGGCTACCAGTGAGGGCCAAATTCGTTCCAATCACAGCAGACGGGTTAAAAATAATACATCTCGGTACCTAGTAGCAAAGCGCAACAATAGAAATATTGTACTTAAAACATCACACATGTAAAATCACTGTAGAAGCTGATATGACTAAAATGGTCAGGTCCTTACAAAACTAGCATATCAAAATAAATAAATAAATAACAGATGTACAAAACATACCTGAATCTAATAATAAAGTAGTTTTCCAGGGTGTTTCATTCAGTGTTTGTGTGTTGTGTGACTCCGTGGTGCCACTATCGTTCTCACACTCGTTTATCTCTTGTGCAATATCATTAGCCAGCTGAGGAAAAAATAAACCATCATAAGTAAAAATTGACATCAAGTCAGTCAGGCCCTCAAGTAGAACACAACCAAAAAATTGCCATTCCAAACTTTTAACCCCTTGGCTGCAGACTCCCTACAAGAAGGCATTATCAAGCTACAGGAGTGGAGCAAAAAGCAGCTTCTACAATTCAATGAAGAAAAATGTAAAGTCCTGCACCTTGGGAGGGGAAATCCAGCACACCAATACTGCGTGGGAAACACTCCACTATCCACCACAGAGGCAGAGAAAGACCTGCGAGTATATGTTACCAAGCTGCCAGTGAAGACCAAATCTGTGCCAATTGCAGCGGAGGGGTTAAGGTGTGAGATCTAATAAGCTTCTAATGTAACCTTGACAATAGTGTATATTCTAATGGACACTGTGCCTATAAATACATGATGACGATGATGATGATTATGTATTTCCATAACTAAAGTATCCAAATGCTTTGTAAAGGACATTCATTTGGTTAATTCATCTGATTAATGGTTAGGTTCAAGAAAAGTAAAGAAAATCAACATGCTACTAAGACATCCATATGTATCAAATATCTCTATAAACCAAAAATTTAGCATGCTATCTCAAGAGCTCTGTGGTCTAGTGGTCAGTGTGCCTGGCTACTACTCTGCGGGCCCGGGTTTGAATCCAGGCCCGGGCAGTTGGCGTGCAGCTCACTCAGCTGTTCATCCTCCCTTTCGGGCGGGTCGATAAATGGGTACCTGGGGAAACCTGGGGAAGGTAAACTGTGGTAACCCAGATGTCACACCAGCCCTGTGTCCTGGGATGATGGGCCCCCTCCCTCCACAGGCTCAAGGGCGAACGCGACAGCAATGAGAACTGAGGCCACGTGCAGCTATAGTGCATGCCCCCGACTTTACCATTATATGTACTGGCTTTCAGGAAACAAAAAACTTCAGCCAATATAGCATTTACCTCATCACTTATCAAATTTCAAACATCCCACCCATAGCAGCATATTCAAGAGGCATCTAAAGTTATATTCATACGATGGCTGTTGCTATTTCTGACCATCAGTTATCAGAGAGAAACTGAAAATTAATATATCCTTTATTGCACAATTTGAAATATCCTACCCATTACAAAAAATATTCAAATGTTATCTAAAGAACTCATAATCGTAATGGTTGTCATGTGGCTTTCATTATCGAAGAGAAAGATAAACCACTGTACCATTTACCTCATCAATCAAGAGATCCTCCACACATTCCTCTGGACCAACATTGTACTTCAAGTTGTCTTTTTTCTCCTCTGCACCATTCACTTCCTTCACCCTCGGCTGTGCTGGTTTGCTTGATGACTTAATGGGTACTTTGCTGAGGAGTGCCTTGGCTGGTTTTCCTCGTCTTTTATTAGTAACATCCTTTGGTAGTGAACGTCCCAAACCTGAGAGAAGAAATCTTATCAAACCAGAGCAAATTTCAAGGGGTGGTCATGGCAGAAGGTGAACACGGCATCAAAATGGACGGAAGGCAAAAATTAGTTTAGGAGAGGCTGAAGAAACTGACCAGGAAATAGGTTTGTGTGTTTTTAGGTTCAGTAGTGCAGATATAGGAGTGGAAAGAACACACATACAGGATACAGACTGGCTGGGCACATTAGAACTGAAGATCAAGAGTATAAAAACAAGACTGTATTAAGGCAAGCAACGTTATGTGGGGCAGAAGCTCTGTCTACAACTATGAACAAAGGAGAGAACCTGAAAGTAAATGAGTGAGATTATTGAGATGGGCTGCAGGTGAAACAAGAAGGGACAATAGAAAAAAGGTATGTGAAAGGTGCAATGATGATATGTAACTGAAATATATAAAAAAAAAAATATGGAAAAGAAGACTGAATTGGTTTAAAAACTTAGAGAGGGGGAAACAGGATCACTCAAGTACAAGGGTGATAAGGATCTCCCCTAAAAAAGTCAGGGAGATGACCTATGTGAAGAGGCATGAATCAAGTGGGACTCACAAGAGAAGACGTGGTAGACATAGAAAGAAAGAGATTACATTACCTCTGTGTGTTTGATGCGGTCTGTGATCCTCCACACGCAAGGCTTCCTCTTTCTTCCTCAGGTACTTCCCCCGCACGTCAACTGTCAACATTTCTATGCTCAGGCCGCCCTCGGGTATGCTTTCTTTGGCGCCTTCACCAGTGTTTGTCTGGAATTCAGATAATCAACAAAATATCACACCTGCTGATATTACTGAATAGCATAGAAATCAATCTTAACTTACCGCTTTTTGCAGTTATGTCATATTACTCTGATCAGCTAGAAAGAATTTGAAATGAGTTAGTTATGAGAACTTTTGGAGGATGATCCCTTGGGAGTCAAAAGCCAGGACTGACAAAGGAGTGAATGCTAACATGGGTAACAGTTAGTCATCACCAACAATCATGACAATAAGAAAAGGCCTGTCATCACCAAAGCTTGTGGCCTTGAATAGAAAAAGGTTTGTGAGCACTGTTATTCTTGACATGAAGATATTATTACTACTTACAAAGTCGTCCTTGCAAGTGACAGAAGAACACGTGACGTCTGGTTTGGGGGACTTCTTGCTGGCCCGAATCATGCCCATGCCACACAGGAGCCTCCGGGGCGTCACACTGAAACCATCCTCTGCCAGGCTTTGAGAGGACTGTTGGACACCTTATGGAGAAATGAGAAGTTAAAAGCTCAATGAAACTGCCTTCACACACTTATAAGAGAACTAAAATTGACACACACACGACAGATCAGTAAGCAGCTTTGAGTCTCCAAATCTGGTAAAATAAAACACCAAATTTGACAGTGATAAGCAGAAATAAGTAAGAAGCTATACAAAAATGGCTTCACACTCCACCTACAAAAGCAAAACTTGTGGAAGAGTGTGGAGTGGTGAAGTGGGTAAAGCATAACTCATTGATGTGGTTTGCAGTTCTTATGAGAATGCAAATTGACGAGTTCAATAGGAGGGTCGGGTGAGGCAGAGACCACAAATAATATGAAGTGACGGGACTGAGGAATACAAGGAGAGGGGACCGGGGGGCATGAATGTTGTGAGGAGGGAATGTAAGAACAGGGAAAGCTAGACTCCTCTGCCATGGAAAGTTTCTGGATGGAAGAATGGAGAATTAAAGCAAAAAACACATACATAGGTAACACAATAGACATCGTTTGGACCCTTCTGGCAAGTTGGGTAAAGGAGGAGAAGGGAAAGACAAGTGAATCAAGGTGAGCATATTCCTGACTCGCCTCAATATACCTGTGTCTATTATTACTGTTATCATGAGACAAAGCAGGTAGAGGGAGGAGTGCAGACACTATAATACTGAGCAGTCCCTGAACACCTAACTGACATTGTTTACTGGAAATGACCACATAGGGAAATGCCTCGTCATCTGACCAAATATACACAAGTGCGCCTTTCCAGCACCTCACCTGGAGTAAGCTGCAGTGGGACGTGGGCTGTCCTTAAGGAGTGCACCGGCTGGCTGGACAGAGTGAATGGCGGTGTTGGCGGGCACAGATGTGACTTTTCTGCTGTTACAAAAGAAAGAAAATATAGATCAGAGGAACAATCAATAGCAAGGGAAAAATTGAGTTCTGAGGAGCAACAACAAAATTTCAGTCGCTACAGCAGAGAGAAAAAGAGTGTGATCCCAAGAGAGAGAAAGATGATGGAGGTATGTACTCTTCTGAAGAGTAATACAATAAACCCTCCGTTATCCACACAGTCTCCCCTACTTAAAACATAAGTTATATGGATATTGGGAGTGTACTTGCTGTCCAAAAAAGTTGTGCACTGAATACATTCTTAAGAATAATCACTCTAAACAGACCAGCATGCCTACCCAATGCAAGTCTCTCTGAAGAAGGGAAGTCAGCCATGCTTCTGGGGTAGCTGGCCGAGGCGGAGTGGCTGAGCGTTGGCAGCAGGGACATCAGTTTGTCGCTGAGCTGGTTCACAGTTTCACCAACACTCGTCACTTGCCCTGACTGGGCTTGCAGTTTTTCTGAAGACACTGAAATGAGGGCAATGTGAAATTATTATCTCACAAAAGCCAATCACACAAGTTTAATACAAGTGGTAGTTTCTAATAGCAGGTCCATTCTCTGTGCATTTTAGACAGGTGAAGATTACAGTTACATTACCATAAAATAATTAGGGGACATAAAATAAGCGTATCACCATAATTTAGTTGTCTCACATCCTTTCTTCTTAAAGCAAGTATCTTTTAAGGAAGGTGAAATATGAAAAGCAGCCATTAGTCCTCACATTAAAGAGGAGTGCAAGTCTCAATCATTCCTTTGTAAGCCCCAGTAATGTGGGATGACTGATTGATAAATTGGGATATGTGGTCATGGTACCACAGCTACAGGGGTATTTTTTTTACAGTAAACAGCTCAGCATGCTCTTATAAAAGCAAATAGAACAGGGCAACCAAAAGAGAGATCAATTTCAGATGGAGAGGCATCTTGATACTCCCCCTTTGAAATAGTTCAGCTCATGCCACTGAGCACTGTTAATCCCTTGATTGCATATTTCTTACAAGAAGACATCACCAAGCTACAGGAATGAAACAAAAAGTGGCTGCTACAATGCAATGAAGAAAATTGTAAAGTCCTGCACCTTGGGAGGGGATATCCAGCATACCAATACCACATAGGAAACACTCCACTATCCACCATAGAGAAAGAGAAACATCTGGGACTATATGTTACCAGGCTAACAGTGAAAGGCAAACCTGTGCCAATCGCAGCGAATGGGTTAAATTTAGACTGCATATATGTTCACAAAAAGTTAACGGTGCATGCTAATAATTCTTCCAAAGATCATTCTTTCAGCTACAGGAGCCCTACCTGTCTGGGTGAGGCTGTGGGTGCTGCGGAGGGAGTCCAGCAGCACCGTTAAGGCCAGGTTGGAGTACTGCACCAGACTCAGCAGGTCCAGCTTCCCATCACGGTACAAGCCTTCAAGCTTTAGCTGAAAAAGACATCATGTACTAATAGCCTTTTCTTACCCAAATTTCCTTACATTGCTTCAAGTAAATGGATAATTACAAAAATCTACGTGTACTTACCTATTTGTATATTTACAGAACCGAGCCAAGACAATATCTCCCGTTTCTTATTTTATCATATTATTCCTGATAGTTTAACACAGCTTCATTTGGTAAAGTTTTCTAATCACCACCTGATTTGGAAAACTTGATTCTTTTTACAGTTTTCTTACTGTGTTCTCTTGATATCAGCTTCCCACAAGTGGCAAGTGATATATCAATTATTCTTTGTAGCTAACTAACAATCACGACCCCTCTATTCTTTCTTGCTTCCAGTGTTGGCAGATTAAGTTTATCTAGTCTTTCTGCCTAACACAAAAGGCATATGCTGGAAGCCATTTATAGTCAAACCATTTAAAATAGTCTGGGTGTTCGATTCCGCGGGACCTTTCCTCCCCTCTGCTCTGCCACACAGTCCCAACACCTGTCCCTTCCTCTCATATGTTAGCTATAAGTCACATATGAAAGGAAGGGACAGGTGTTGAGACTGTGTGACAGAGCAGAGGGAGAAAAGACCCGTGGAATCGAACGCCCAAACGGATTATTTGAAATGGTTAGACTATAGTCTCTCAGCCTTACATAAATGACAAGCTGGGAGCCAGTTTTGTAGCTGTCCTTTGCATCTTCCTGCTCATTTCTACGAGCTTCTTTTGAAAAGGATTCCAAACCACAGCTACATTTTATAGCACTGGTCACACGAACACTGACATTATCTTATGTACCATCTCTTTCATCCACGTACACATTACCTAGGTAAAGTATTGGTATCATCAGAACTAGAGAAGGTATGCATAACACAGCACTAAATCTACGGAAGTGATACGAGGTAAATATGAAACAGAGTTGAATATGAAAAAAAAAAACATTAATTCTACCTTGTTTACTGTGCTGCCAGGAGTCAAATTAGCCACAATATACATGATGTTGCTAAGACTACAGAAGTAAAATGATATGCGAGTTGAATATAAAACCGAGACAAACATATAAAAAACATTAAAGTAATCCTACCTTAATAACCCCTTCATTACGGCCGGGCCAAAACAGTGCCCTGCGCCGTATCAGAGATTGCCGCGCGCGCCAAATTTCATTGACTTTAACAAGTTTTCAGCCATAAACTCAACATAATCATCATGTATTATATATGATAACATGCAGAATTAAATCGTGCCAATAAAGAAACTCACTACGGCTGGGCCAAAACAGCGCCCCGCGCCGTATCCGGGATCACCGCACGTGCCAAATTTCAAATGTCGCTATTGAATATAACAAGTTTTCAGCCATAAACTCATCATAATCATCATGTATCATATATGAAAACATGCAGAATTAAATGGTGCACATAAAGAAACAAATTAAATGATAATTTTGAGATGCAATCATAAATATAGATAAAATAACTCGTATATTGGCTAAAGCGAGGCAGGACGCAGAATGCGTTTTCCTCGGATATGGTACGGGGCACAGAAGGACGCAGTATGAGTGTCCTCGTGTTGAAGGGGTTAACTGTACTGGCGTGAGTCAAAATAGCCATAATATACATGACATGCTGCTAAAATTACAGCTGCTAAAACTACAGAAGTAAAGTGATATGCGAGTTGAATATAAAACTGAGTCGAATATATAAAAAAACATTACAGTAATCCTACCTTGTTTACTGTGCTGGCGTGAGTCTTGTACACCATTTCTGGGACTTGTGGCGAGTACACTGAGCCATCGATGTGGGAGAGGAAAGCGGAGCCGTCGAGCAGTGGACGCAGCACTTCCCACGCTGAGCCTTCAACTTGCTGGAAGCGGTCCACTGGACTCCAGAGCTTCTTCATTTCATTGTTCATTTGGGTGATGTCAGTCAAAACAGCTGAAAAAGGTTCCACTCTAAACATTGTATGGCAAGTCTACATTACATAAATTTACTATGCAAAAGTCTTTATTATTACTGAGATCCATGGGAGGGCATCGGAGTAGAAAACTAACTGAAGTAGACCCAAACAGCTCCCTCGATGATGAATATGGAAAAATAAAAGACTATAACGTAAGAAGAAAATGAAAAGTAGAGCAAATTAATTTATCATTTTAACTCCACTTGCAAACTACCCCAGTCCATGTATTCAGACTTACAGGTGCTGGAGGTTTGATTAGGACTCCTTAGGTCATGAGATGGGTTCTTACACCTAGGAACTCCACACACATGAATTAACAAACATTACACGTGTTACCCTAAACAGACATATAAAAACTAGCCACTAAAAAGGGTAACAGCATCACTCTGTCAGTCCAGAATCATGATTAATGATGTCAGGAAAAAACACATTGAGAGAAATAGTCTTTTACGATGCTGTGTATAAACATCACCCTTTGTAGTACTCTTAAGAGCTTGCAGATCAGTTCACAATCGCTTATAAGTAATTCATATTTTACATAAGCCACACACACAAACCTTCCTGTGATGTTAGGGAGGCAGAGGCAAATATATAAGTAACTGCATACAAACGTCACCCTTAATAGTACCCTTAACCCGAGAACGTTGGCAGACCCTTTTTAGGGCTTTCACGAGTTGTGGCTGTGGTACGATGGACCCTAAAAAGGGCTCACCATAAAACGCCCAATTCGATCTAATTGTAGGCGGTGGTGGCATAGAGCAACCTACCATGAATGCCCTAGGTCATTGTGGTGGGTGAGTGATCTTGCAGTGGTTTTTTTTTGTCATAGGTGGTGCTGTAAGGTCATGGCAGACTGAATTAGCTATCCATACAGTAATCACTTGTCAAATTCTCTATAGTACACAACAAATGACTCTTGGCTAGATGCCACGTGTCACGAGACAGCTTATTTTGTAACAAACACCACCCAAAAAGAATGGAGTTTGAGTAAGAGTAAATATTTTTAACGGCTTTATGGTAATGAGAGGAGTACTCTGCTGTACGTCCATGCTCTTCTCTTAGTCTCAATATGCAGAGTAATTTTGTCGTTTCTCAGGCACTTCCCGGCTTTCCCATAACCAAAGCCCACGGGTTATGAGCTTGCGGATCAGTCTACAATCACTTACAAGTAATCCATATTTTACATTAGCCCCCCCCACACACACACTCACAAAACTTTCTGCAACTGGAAGGCCGAGGCATACACATCCCTCTTTCCCTTGGTAAAACCTTAAACTTTTGGATCAGCGTACATTAAACTTATAAGTAATCCATATTTTACATCAGCCACACACAAACCTTTCTGCACCGTTGCTAGGGAAGCCGAGGCATACACATCCCTCTGGTTCTGGGTGAGCCTCTCGTCGTTGCTCAGCGCTGCACTCATCTCCACTGCTGCCTTCTCCCCTTCCTTGCACAGCCTGCGGTACTGGCCACTGAGCTCCCTGGAAGACAGAGATACAGACACATATACACACACACACAGAGAGACAGCGAGAGAATCAAATGATACATACACACAGCCAGGTAAGGAGAGAAAGAAAGATACATATACACATACATAGAGCCAAGAAGAGAGAAAAAGATACAACAGCCAACAGCTTACCTTGCCTTGTTCTTCATGTTGAGTAGCGTGCTCTGACGGACCTCCTGCTTAGTAATGTAGTTCTGGCTGTGCTTAACCTTGAAGGCCTGGATTGTCCGGAAGGTCTGCAAGTTCTGCTGTGGACTACGGCTGTGACTCGGCATGTTAAGGAGCGTACAACTTGGGGCTGAAAACAAGAGTAGGCTAAGAAAAAAAACGCTATAACATTTTTTTATAGTAATGGAAGCAGCACAAAAATAAACAAAGGAATAAAAAAGTAAATTAGTGAATAAATAAATAAATAACTGACTTAACTTGTAACTTTGGGACTGAAAACAAGAGTAAGAAAAAACACTAACATTTTATATATACAGTAACGGAAGCAGCAAAAATAAATAAATAAATAAATAAATAAATAAATAGAAAATAAAACAAAATAAAATTAACTTATATTTTGTAACTTTTGGAGTAAACAAGAGTAAGAAAAGAAAAAAAACTCATGCATTTTTAGTAATGGGAGCAGCAAAAAAATAAATAAGTAAAAAATAAAATATAAAGAAATAAAATTATAATAAATAAATAGACATTAAAACAAAATTAAATTAACTTATACTTTGCAACTTGGGGCTAAAACATTGTGAGAAAGAAACATTGACATTTTTTACGTAACAGAAGCAGCAAAAATAAATCAATAAATAAACAAAAACAAAAAAAATTGGAAGAAAAATAAAATAAAAAAAGGAAAAGATAAGAAAAAAGACAAAACAGCTGACAATATTTACTTTTTACTAATAATGAAGGCTAACAAAATCAAACAGTGGATGGTTAGAACATGTATACAGGAAAGAGGATAATAGTTTGATAAAGAAGAGTGACTGGCTGGGAAATAACTGACAAACTGGAGCTGCTTTTTTCAGTCAATGGGCCAAGTCAAGGGCAACACAAAACCAAAAAGATTTACATCATACTCCTCCAAAAACGTTGGTCAAAGTAAGGAAGATGTATAGACAAAGAAGGGATGTTTCTGAGCTTATCAATAGAAGACGTGACAGAGTGAAGGTACTGATCAAACCACACATATAATGAAGTAAGGACTTAATCCCTTGACTGCAGATTTCCTACCAGAAGGCATCACCAAGCTACAGGAATGGAACAAAAAGTGGCTGCTACAATTCAATGAAGAAAAATGTAAAGTCCTGCATACCAATACCACATGGGAAACACTCCACTATCCACCACAGAGGCAGAGAAAGACCTGGGAGTATATGTTACCAGGCTACCAGTGAAGGCAAAATCCATGCCAATCACAGCGGACGGGTTAAAACAATCTAATCCTCTCAAACAGAACTTCCACTAATAGAACACCCGTTGGTTCCAGTACCTCTTTTAGCGATGGAAGCATGGAGTGCCATTCGTGTCAGGGTCATGAGAGTGGAGGTAAACTTGGGGCCACCTGGAGACATGAAGGTCTTGGCCATGACTGTCGGCACCGGTTGTCTGTAGCTCTGGAGGGGAAGGCGAGTAATAACACATTGGTAACTGTGTTTATTGTAGTAAAATCGAGTAATAACACATTGGTAACTGTGTTTATTGTAGTAATATCATCATTTTTGCAGGAATTGTTGTATCTCAGGTAAAACACATTGAAAGACAGGGTTATTACTACATACTCTTTTGATTATCACTGTTGAGAGCCATGAAAGGGAATCAAAGGAAAATATAAAAAAAATGATTGGGTTTCAGAGGCTGTGTTCCCTTGTTTTTCAGGAATAACTCCATAGCAAAGTGTTGGGTTAGGTTCATATTTCGTCAGGCATTAGGTTGGGCTAGGTTAGGTTAGGACCCAAACAGTCCCCTCAGTGAGCAGACATGGATACGAAAGATAAAAGACAGTGACAGAGAGTAAGGAGATGAATAAAAAAAGGGGTACAAAAACAATATATACCTAATGAGTTGGCAGAAGGTTGCTGAATTATGCTTTTATCAACTCTCAACTCTAACAAGTTTCATCCTGCAATAACAAACCCCATCATTATTACCTGCTGTAGGCTCTTGTACCACTCAAATGTAGCTTTATGGAACTGTGCTTCATGCTTCTTGTCCAGCAACGGCCAGCAGTCACGGAAGATTTTGGCTGCCTTCTCACGGTCCAGGCAGACGAATAGGAAATGTAGGATTTCATCTCCGAGCCTTTTGTCTATGCGGGAAAACGACTTCTGCAAAAATTAAATTAATAAAGTAAATACATACACAAATAAATATATACCAGGAGAAAACCTTATGAGGGTAACAAATTTACTCCCATTTTTCTAATGTAATAAAACAACAACTAGATTAAGTTCAAGAAAAATAGCATGCATAGTAAATACACACTTCAAATAACTTGCTAATAAGAAGGGAATTACAAACACATTTTCAAGCATCTCATGAACTCGGCAACAATGAAATCAAATATGAGAGAATAACTGTCTTCATCGACCTGTCCAACCCCCTAAGGGAAATAAGGATGTTAAATGAAGAAAGAGAAAAAGGTACATTGAATAACAACTAAATAGTAAATCCTGCACATACCAGAATGACTGGAGCTTTGAATTTGTGTTCGAGAGCAGCGATGTCAAGACCGAGAATCAGCAGTGAGCTGAAGAGTACCTGGTCCAGCTCCTGAGGACTCCCAGAAGGGCCCGGTGGCTTAGACATCTTACAGGATCTCACCTGAAATAAGAAAAAAATATGAGAATTAATAATGATACTGATACTAATGTAGGTGAGCTATTGACATTGCAATGGCAGTGCAATAATGTTACTTAGGAAACTAATCATTTCCCTAACAGAGGCCATAAATAACCTGCTATAACTTGAAAGTGCAATTGGTCAGTCAAGAAGTGATCTATTCTAAGTTAAAATGGAATATTTTGCGTACGACATCATGCAGGCTTTTAGTTGTGACTAATCGTTCCCTGGTGAGGTATTCTGTAACATTTTACTGTTTTAAGTGATTGTTTTAGATTGACATTTTGCTATACCATTAGAAATTTCAAATATTTTGTGACTTTTTATTCTACTTTCTGACAGTTTGATAAAGGTTTACATTTTTGGTTTTAGAATGATCTAATTTGAGTTAACTGTTTCATTAAAGATAAAAATTGTCTTCAAAATTATCTCCCTAATTCTGGCCCTTCACCATAACCCAATATCTTTCCTCATCCTAACCCTTATCCTAATCCTGTCCTGGCCCCTTGAATCCCCCGAATATCATGCCACCCGAGAGAGGCCCTCTGCAGGTCCCCTAGAAATGAACTGGTGGGCTTCCCGACCCCGCAATCCAGGTGAGACTTGGTTAATTTAAAATGGATTCTTCACACTTGTTACTGCACCGCATTCAGGGACTAAAAAAGAATCCATGTAAGTATTAACTTCGCCAGAGGAGGGTACCCCATCGTGAATATTATCCAATTTAAATTATTAGACCACTTAAGAGGCTCGGACATGAGCTGAAGGAGGATGTGTTGGTGTCCTTTTACACTACTTCTCAGCCACCGCAGCGATTTCACCCACCTGGACGCCTTCCCCAGCTTGGTTTGGGTTCGTTAAGCTTTAAAACACGGCATTCTCACCCGTCAGGCAGCAGGGGAAGGCACACTCATGGGCTGAGGAAGGAGCAGCAGCGGCAATGTTGTTGTGGTTGTTACCCGCCAAAAGTTGACTCACCCAGTGTTGCCAGATGCCGGGGCCTATGATATCGTACATGTTTATTTATTTATTTATTATTATTATTATTTTAGAGCAAGGGCTATATATAGACGATAGAATATTAGACTTAGGCATTAGCTTTTTTAATACCTCATTTGAATATTATTGGAATAGAAAATAATGATAGAAATAAAAAATGATAATCGTAATAATAGAAAGTTATGATTATGTGGCAGTCCAAGGGGTAAAAGCCTTGGAGGAATGATATAGTGTTCTTTCTCCATGGTAAAAACAAATATATCAACAGAAAAGTTTGCTAAGTTTCAGAACCTGCGGCACAAACATCTCGGTACAGATATAACTCAATTTTAGATGGCTATTTTCACATTGTTTTATCTTTACACTCGTTCCTGTGTTTTCCGAGAGGGCATCATAACAATCCCTGATACCCTAGCTACCATATATCGCTTAATTCCTACCTTGCGAAGTATATACACATACCCCGGTACTTGATCGTAAGGTATAGGGATATCGTATGGACGTTATCGTTTCTCGAACCATAAAAGAAGGCATTTTTCTTTATATATTTAATCGTATCGGTCGACCCAGAAGGGCATCGAGCCGCAGCAGCAAGCATTTCCGCCCAGTGCTGGCAACCGGAAGGGGCAAGTCTGTCTGTCTGTCTGGCTGCATCCTTTCCCTCTTCCTGAATATCTATTTCCTTCATTTGACGTGCCAAGCCCTGAGGACGGGTTGGTAAGCCCCGGCAAGCCCCAGGATTCTCGGATAGAAACGATATCCGCCGCTCCGCGAAAAGTTGAGGCTGTGTGGGGTCTGGAAATCTATGTAAATCTATGTAAAATTAACATACCCTACCGCGCTGATCCCCGGCCCCTCTAGTCACTGATTGTCGGCCTAGTCGCTGATCCCCGGTCCCTCTAGTCACTGATTGTCGGCCTAGTCGCTGATCCCCGGCCCCTCTAGTCACTGATTGTCGGCCTAGTCGCTGATCCCCGGCCCCTCTAGTCAATGATTGTCGGCCTAGTCGCTGATCCCCGGCCCCTCTAGTCACTGATTGTCGGCCTAGTCGCTGATCCCCGGTCCCTCTAGACACTGATTGTCGGCCTAGTCGCTGATCCCCGGCCCCTCTAGTCACTGATTGTCGGCCTAGTCGCTGATCCCCGGTCCCTCAAGACACTGATTGTCGGCCTAGTCGCTGATCCCCGGCCCCTCTAGTCACTGATTGTCGGCCTAGTCGCTGATCCCAGGCCCCTCTAGACACTGGTTGTCGGCCTAGTCGCTGATCCCCAGTCCCTCTAGTCACTGATTGTCGGCCTAGTCGCTGATCCCCGGTCCCTCTAGACACTGATTGTCGGCCTAGTCGCTGATCCCCGGTCCCTCTAGACACTGATTGTCGGCCTAGTCGCTGATCCCCGGTCCCTCTAGACACTGATTGTCGGCCTAGTCGCTGATCCCCGGCCCCTCTAGTCACTGATTGTCGGCCTAGTCGCTGATCCCCGGCCCCTCTAGTCACTGATTGTCGGCCTAGTCGCTGATCCCCGGCCCCTCTAGTCACTGATTGTCGGCCTAGTCGCTGATCCCCGGCCCCTCTAGGCACTGATTGTCGGCCTAGTCGCTGATCCCCGGCGCCTCTAGGCACTGATTGTCGGCCTAGTCGCTGATCCCCGGCCCTCTAGACACTGTTTGTCGGCCTAGTCGCTGATCCCCGGCCCCTCTAGGCACTGATTGTCGGCCTAGTCGCTGATCCCCGGTCCCTCTAGGCACTGATTGTCGGCCTAGTCGCTGATCCCCGGCCCCTCTAGACACTGATTGTCGGCCTAGTCGCTGATCCCCGGCCCCTCTAGACGCTGATTGTCGGCCTGGTCGCTGATCCCCGGCCCCTCTAGACACTGATTGTCGGCCTAGTCGCTGATCCCCTGCCCCTCTAGGCACTGATTGTCGGCCTAGTCGCTGATCCCCGGCCCCTCTAGGCACTGATTGTCGGCCTAGTCGCTGATCCCCGGCTCCTCTAGGCACTGATTGTCGGCCTAGTCGCTGATCCCCGGCCCCTCTATGCACTGATTGTCGGCCTAGTCGCTGATCCCCGGCTCCTCTAGGCACTGATTGTCGGCCTAGTCGCTGATCCCCGGTCCCTCTAGTCACTGATTGTCGGCCTAGTCGCTGATCCCCGGCCCCTCTAGGCACTGATTGTCGGCCTAGTCGCTGATCCCCGGCCCCTCTAGTCACTGATTGTCGGCCTAGTCGCTGATCCCCGGCCCCTCTAGGCACTGATTTTCGGCCTAGTCGCTGATCCCCGGTCCCTCTAGGCACTGATTGTCGGCCTAGTCGCTGATCCCCGGCCCCTCTAGGCACTGATTGTCGGCCTAGTCGCTGATCCCCGGCCCCTCTAGTCGATGGTGCTCGGACCCGCTAGTCGCTGATTGCCGTCCCGATAGTCGCTGATCCCCGCCCCCGATATAGGTATAGTCGTTGACTGTCCGCCTCGGTAGTCGCTAATCCCCGGCCCTGCTAGTCGTTGATTGTCGGCCCCGCTAGTCGCAGGTCCCCGTCCCTGCTATAGTGAATCCAGGAGAATCTGGCGGATTGGGGGGTTTCTGCGAGGGTCTCTCCTTCCGTACCACGGTGCCACATCTCTTGTCTCCAATTGTGGGATTAGCGTCAAGGTGTTAAGTGGACCACCATTAGGCTCCCTTCATTCCTTCCTCCTCCTCCTCCTCCTCCTCCTTCTCTCTCTCTCTCTCTCTCTCTCTCTCTCTCTCTCTCTCTCTCTCTCTCTCTCTCTCTCTCTCTCTCTCTCTCTCTCTCTCTCTCTCTTCTTCGGGGACGAGAATACAGGCTGTCTTGGTGATCTGTTCGTCATGCACTCATGATCCAGTTTGGCGCAGACTCTTTCAATAGTTCTTTCACTAACATTAGTGGCTCTCGCTGTTCTTGCAGTTACTCTTGTGAGTGGTATGATAAATCCTCTGTTGTTTTTCGTCTAAAAAGTACTTGTTTACATTGTAAATGAGTTCTTTCTCGCGACTGTGCAGCCAACGACGTGGAGAGGCAGGGAGAGGGAGGGAGAGGAGAGGCAGAGGCGGGAGCGGGGCCACCCACGGGCCCACCAGAGAAGTGACCTGGGCAGGCTTGGCTCTGGATGTGTTGAATGACAACGCTGGAATACAACTCTGTCAAGTGTCGTGGTATTTATACAAAATCTTTGTTATTATCTTAAAAACGAAACAATCTTAACGCTATATGACCATATTGGATTATTCAATTATTTAATTAAATTTATTTAAAGGTAGTAAATAGCTGACATATGAGAGGGAGCGAGAAGTGTTGAGAGTGTGTGGCAAGGTGCGGTGCGGGGCTGACCCGCACCTCTTACCCCCAAGTCCGCCAGTTCTTCCTGGATGTAGTCATTCATCCCCGGCCCCGATAGTCGTTGATTGTCGGCCTCGGTAGTCACTGATCCCCTGCCCCGATAGTCGTTGATTGTCGGCCTCGGTAGTTACTGATCCCCGGCCCCGATAGTCGTTGATTGTCGGCCTCGGTAGTTACTGATCCCCGGCCCCGATAGTCGTTGATTGTCGGCCTCGGTAGTTACTGATCCCCGGCCCCGATAGTCGTTGATTCCCGGTGCTGGATGTCACTGGTCCTGCGTTCCGGGGTAATGTGTTCTTACCCACCACAGGCTCAAGGGCCAATGCAACGGAGATGAACACCACTTTCACGCGCAACTACACTCTAACTTTACCTTTAGTCTGGCGGAAATAGTGCTGCCAACCTATTCACTCAGATAGTCTTCAAAGGTACAGCCGAAAAGAAAAAAATCCCCCAAATTCCTCATCTCACAAATATCTATATCTGACTTATAAAACCTCTCTCTCTCTCTCTCTCTCTCTCTCTCTCTCTCTCTCTCTCTCTCTCTCTCTCTCTCTCTCTCTCTCTCTCTCTCTCTCTCTCTCTCTCTCTCCATATTTCTTTATTACTGGTCACAAAACAATATTGGCATCCGTCGTCCCTTTCCTTGGCATCCGTCCAGACAGTTCTCCTCCGCTGTCGTTTCTTCTGTAAAATATGACATCCGTTTCGTAATCTTCCCCGCCCATATCTTCATCGCTCGAGACAATTTTGGGCAGTATCCTCAGACGCTGCCACCTTTTACGTCAACTATTTCCAAAGGCCAAAAAGAGGATCTGTCGGGTTCTAATGAGTTTTTATTTCAGGTTCATAGTACAGAAGAAGAGTCAGACTACCACCAGGGTCAGAAAACTACCCTTGGAAATGCCTTAAACTCCAACGAAAGGCCTTGTTTAACCCGGTAGCAGCGATGGGCCAAATTTGTGGCCTTACCGTGTAGCAGCGACGGGCCAAATTTGTGCCATGATATAAACCCCCCAAAATAGAAGATACATAATCTGATCACAAATGCTTCAATATATATTATGAAATGGTTTGTGTGAGGAGTGATTTTTTCTCATTTTTCTCACTTGGAGGGACCATTAAGAAACATGATCCCGGCTGCTACCTGCTTGGACGCCGAAATGTTTGGGGATATATAACCCATAATAACTTTGATCTATAGCTTTCCTTAGTTATAAATGTCTCCTTTTATTCTTTACATAATGGTGGTTATATGATATCTACAATCTCACTAACATATTTACTCTTTTTTCATTTTTTTGCTAATACGCTCTTTCCTATTCTCTTTTTGTCTTTTTTTGTAGTTAGTAGTGAATGCTATCTTCTCTCTCTCTCTCTCTTCTCTCTCTCTCTCTCTCTCTCTCTCTCTCTCTCTCTCTCTCTCTCTCTCTCTCTCTCTCTCTCTCTCTCTTTCTCTCTGTTAATTTGGTATTTTCACTCGCCATAGATTTTCGCCGTCAAACTTTATATATTTTTCCGCTCTCACACACTTTTATCTTTTCTCTAAGTCCTCGATCGTTCTGTATTCTAGGGGTCATATTCTCATAAACACTACGGCGCCCCAGCACACATTTCAGACATGGCTTTCGTAAGAACTCTCGGCATTTCCACCACAGGCTCAAGGGCCAATGAAATGGAGATAAACACCACTTTCACGCGCAACTACACTCTATGCCCCAACTTTACCTTTAGTCTGGCGGAAATAGTGTTGCCAACCTAGTCCCTCAGATAGTCTCCAAATGTGTAGTTTAATGACACTGGAGGGAGTTTGACCTTTCTTTTGTACCATTAACCTACAAAAACACTCATTAAAACCCCATTGATCTTCTTTTCGGCCTTTTAGTAATTGATGTGAGAAATGGAAGCATCTGAGAATACCGATTTTATAAGGATCTCCCATATCTTTACCATGCGAGTCAAAAAAACATGATATTAGCTTTGTATATTAACCTACAATCATTAACACCATTCCTAACTGATACTGTACTCTGTTGTCCCCTAGAGTTTTACCGGGTCAAACTCGGCAACGTGCGCACTCTGGCTCTCGCCTTTCTTGTAAGTCTTTATTTCGTACTGAATTGACTGTTATCTTTACCGCGTTATTTCTCTATTCTCTTTCTTCTATTCTACTCTATTTCTCTTCTTCTTTTGTATGTCGATCTCTCACTTTCTGCGATTACTCTAGGACGTTGTTGTTATCTTCTCATCTATATACATTTGCCTTCACATTAGACAATAGGGTTTACTGTATAGTTGCTTTCATGTCTTACCTTCAGTCACTTGTTAATAGACAGACACACTCCCATCATGCTGTCTGAAATGGGGCTCCTCTTTCCCGTAGATTTTCACTCCCTCAAACTCGACTTCTTACACTCTCGTCTCTTTGGAAATCTTGAGCTTGTTATGGAGTAGGCTAGTAAATATCCCGCGTTTTTTTTCCTCTGTTCTCTTTATTCTGTCCTATTTCTCTTCTTCTATTCTCTGTCTCTTTCTCACTTTCTATTATTTCTTATTTGTTTTTTAATGTGTCTATAACTTGTATATTTTCAGTCTACCTAACGGCTTCCAAAACTAGGTAAATCGTGTATTATTAT